>NC_143026.1:67020000-67275000 GCF_057628025.1 Oncorhynchus mykiss
ACTGTATTAGACTGTAACCTAACCCTGAAGTAAATCAGTACATCTATAAGTTGAATTGCCACTGACCTCAAAAGTGTGAACTGCATTCTTTCCAGTATTGTAGTCTTGATATTATCTTTAAAGTGAATTACAGTATAACTGAACTTGTATGTGAGTGAAAGGGAAATCTAAACAAAACTTGAATCATTTTTGTAAACACTCTTGGACATTGCATATGAAATAAAAGATCAACCGTTTTGGAATGTTATGCCATATAGATTTTCACCTGTTATTCTCCCAAGTTTCATGTTCATTTGTTTGTCTCTATCTTTCTCTGTTAGGATTCTGGGCTCTGCAGAGTATGACTTCAGTTTCAGATCTCTTTCAGTACTTGTAAACCAAAAAGCAGAGAATGATCTCAGAGGTTGTGTGCCTGCCTGCCTCTGTCAGACAGAGAAGTGCTTTGTCCATGTCAGTCCCTCTTGGCTGTGGTGTCTGCGGTCTCTCTGTGTTCTTAGTCGCTCCCTTCCTCCCTCCCCCTCTACTTCCCTGACCCTCTACTTCCCTGACCCTTTCCATATCCGCTATTGACTATACTACACATTCCACCTGTGATCATACACACTTTTCACTCTTCTGACCTGAGAGGAGAGACCAAGCCAGCCTTTCTACTCAATAACAGTATCGCCAACTCTTGGAGAGAATGAAACTTTGGACATGTTTTCTTTGAGGCTATTGAAGCATAGCTGTTGTGAAATCTATTGGAATTTGATTAAATGTGTACAGGAGAGAGAGACCGGGACAGACGGAGCCGGAGGGAATGAGCGAGGGAGAGGGGTGTGTGGTTTTGGCTGGGATAAGAAAAGAGATGGTTGGTCAGGAATCTGGCTGAAGGACAGTGGGAGGAGGAACACATGATGTTCAGAAGTCTCTCAGAGGAACTGAAGCTCTCTTCGAGCCTATGCTTTGGTACGGCAAGTTGGGTTATTGATAACAGAGCAATGGTTTGGTTTTATCTTGGGCTCTGGGTGTTCTTGTTGGGGTGTAGCCCCTCACAGCTGCATGGGCAGGTTATTCTAGGTAAGGGGGAAGTGTGTGGAGGGGCAGTGGAGGGCCAGTGTGACACCAACCTCACATGTGTGTCTGTGAAGCCCGCTGACAAGGAGCAAACACCCAGTGCTGGACTCTGCAGCCGTGAGTCTACCTGTTACTATTCCCAATATTATGTGTTCCATATTTTGACTTTTATTTGTTTTATTCATGAGTGTATTTGAAAAGCAGTTAGATAAATAGTTATTTGCGTCCTCTAGTGAACTCCACTTTGGCTATGACAATGGAATTGCAGTATTGTAACTAACTACAGAGGTGCGTGCAGTGCATCATATTGTCTATATCGCCCACAGCTCCCCTTGCCCCAGGCTGTGTGCCATGCTCTGGAGTGCTGTGTCCCCATGCCAGGCGAGTCTGCCCTGGGGGACATGTCACTGAGCCGTGTGGCTGCTGCCCACAGTGTGCCCGTCAGATGGGCCAGGTGTGTGGAGGCCCCCACTGGGAGAAAGGCTACTGTGATAGAGACCTCACCTGCACCCTGTTCACCGGACGCAGCCCTGCCAGACCCCCACACACCGGCGTGTGCAAAGGTAAGAGGATTGGTTCTAACAGATGGGGCTTAAGAGGGCACATTGAGGTACGGCCCCTGTACAAATTTAAGCATTGCGTAACAGCCACAGTGATGAAAGTGGTGCATGGTTGTGTATTATGTAACAGCTTACGTTTGTTAATGGGTGACTGTCTGTCTGCCTATAACCTACTTAAACTACATATTCATAATTATTACATATCTATGTATAAATCTGTTTTATCTATACATTGTCAGGACAGAACGGTGGTGTCGGGGGAGGGGTGTGTCTGTTAACACCTGGTCTCTAATATGAAGGAAGTCTCGAGTTTCAGCTCGCCAGAGTTAGAATACCTCATGATAAGCTGTAGACCATACTATTTACCAAGAGTTTATCTATATTTTGCTATCTATTTACCACCACAAACTGATGTCGGCACTAAGACCGCACTCAACGAGCTGTAGAAGTACATAGGCAAACAAGAAAATGCTCATCCAGTGGCAGCGCAGGGAAACTGAAATATGTTTTACCTCATTTCTACCAGCATGTCATCTGTGTAAGTAGAGACGAAAACATTCTAGATCACCTTTCCTCCACACACAGAGACACATACAAAGCTCTCCCTCACCCTCCATTTAGCAAATCTGACTCACACAAAAATGTAGTAACTCTATCCTCCTGATTCCTGCTTACAAGCATAAACTCAAACAGGAAGTTCCAGTTACACACATGCTTAGTATAGAAGTGGTCTGATGAAGCAGATGCTAAGCTACAGGACTGTTTCGATAGCACAGACTGGAATATGTTTTGTGATTAATCCAATGGCAATCAGGAGTTTACTACATCAGTCACCGCCTTCATTAATAAGTGCATCGATGACATCGTCCCCACAGTGACCGTACATAGATATCCCAACCAGAAGCCATGGATTACAGGCAACATCCGCACTGAGTTAAAGGCTAGATCTTCCACTTTCAAGGACTGGGACGCTAATCTGGACGCTTATAAGAAATTCTGCTACGCCCTCCAATGAACCATCAAACAGGCAAAGTGTCAATACAGAATCCTATTACATCGACTCTGATGACCGTTGGATGTGGCAGGGCTTGCAAATTATCACGGATTACAAAGGGAAACCCAGCCGCAAGCTGTCCAGATAAACAATATACCTTCCATGCTCGCGTCGTAGCTAGCAACACTGAACCATGCATGAGAGCACCAGCTGTTCCAGACGACTGTGTGATCACGCTCGTGAGTAAGACCTTTAAACAGGTTAGCATTTACAAGGCCGCAGGACCAGATGGATTACCAGGATGTGTACTCAGAGCATGCGCTGGCAAGTGTCTTCACTAACATTTTCAACCTCTCCCTGACCCAGTCTGTAACACCTACATGTTTAAGCAGACCACCATAGGTTACCTTAGTACCTGTGCCCAAGAATGCTATCTAAATGACTATCGCCACGTAGCACTCGCATTTGTTGCCATGAAATGCTTTGAAAGGCAGGTCATCACCACCACCATCCCAGACACCCTGGACCCACTTCAATTTACATGCCGCCCCAACAGATCCACAGATGACACAATCTCTATTGCACTCCCTACTTCCCTTTCCAACCTGGACAAAAGGAACACCTACCTGTGAATGCTGTTCATTGACTACAGCTCAGCATTTAACACCATAGTGCCCTCAACTCATCACTAAGCTAAGGACTCTGGGATTAAACACCTCGTCTGCAACTGGATCCTGGACTTCCTGACGGGCTGCCCCCAGGTGGTGAGGGTAGGCAACAACACATCTGCCATGCTGACCCTCAACATGGGGGCCCCTCAGAGGTACGTGCTTAGTCCCCTCCAGTACTACCTGATCAACAACGACTGCGTGGCCGTGCACAACACCATCATTACATTTGCCGACGACACAGCGGTGGTAGGCCTGATCATCGACGACGATGAGACAACATGGCAGTGTGGTGCCCGGACAATAACCTCTCCCTCAATTTCAGCAAGACAAAGAAGCTTATTGTGGACTACAGGAAATGGAGGGCTGAGCATGCCCCCCATTCACATAGACGGAGCTGTAGTGGAGCAGGTCGAGAGCTTCAAGTTCCTCTGTGTCCACATCCCTCAGGAATTATCATGGTCCACACACACCAACACAGTTGTGAAGAGGGCACGACAAAACCTCTTCCCACTCAGGAGGCTGAAAAGATTTGGCATGGGCCCTCAGATCCTCAAAGTTATACAGCTGCACAAGTGAGAGCATCTTGACTGGCTGCATCACCCCTTGGTATGACAACTGCTTGGCACCTGACCGCAAGGAGCTACATCATTTCAATGATGAGTGAGAAAGTTAGACGCACAAATATCAAACTCCCACAAAAAAATGCTAACCTCCCATGTTATTGGAATGTTGAGCAGTTAGCATGTCTTGGGGGTATGGTATTTGTGTCTAACCTTCTCACACATCATTATTCATGACTCATTCAGGTAGCATCCACATTAATGTATAAGTGGTTTGAAACTTTATATTCTTATTTAGAATAAAAAAGTGACTCAAATTACACTGTACATTATTTACCATTCAATTATTTTGGGCACAAAATTATCTTGGTTGTGGTTGGGAATTAAAATTACACAACCAAAACCAACAGCAAATACATCTGACAAATGTGTAGTCACAAGCTTGATGTAGTCATTGCCTGCTATGAATATGGGACCCTACTTTACTACTAAGTGAAATTGTCCCAATACTTTTGGTCCTGGACTATGCCCAAAAAGTGCAATAATTTGTAAACCGTACACCCGATATGGATGAAAATACCCTCAAAGATGACATTAAAGCTGATTTTAACCTCAGTCGTATCATTTCAAATCCAAAGTGCTGTAGTACAGAGCCAAAATAACAAAAAACACATTGCCACTGTCCCAATTATTTTGGAGCTTACTGTATCTACCTCAATTACCTCGTACCCCTGCACATTGACTCTGTATTGTTACCGTGTATATAGCCAAGTTATCGTTACTCATTTTGTATTTATTTATTAATTTATCTTTTTTTGTGTCTCTACATTGTTGGGAAGGGCCCGTATGTAAGCGTTTAACTATTTGTTTACGAAGCATGTCACAAATAACATTTTATTTTATTTGACATATATTATAACAGATCTTCAAATAAAATGTTACCTTTCTCGTTACCTTATCCCAGTAATCTCACCCTTTCTGTGACTCTCCCCTGTCGTGTTCCAGTGTTACATGGGCATCAGGCAGACCCCCTGGCAGACCCCCTATGCCCCTGGATGTGGGGCTGCAACGTCAGGGCAGGGGCCTGTGACTGCTACTCCCTACAGACTTGCCACGCTGCCTTCTCCTATCACAGTTTGGACCAATGTCTCAAAACAATGAGAGGTGAGATACATAGACCTAGGCACCCATGTAAACGGACACACACACACACATACGGATAAGATTGGAAAGTACTGTAGCCTTTCAAAGTTTTGTAGAATAAGCTCCTGCTGTATGTGCTTTTGATGTTTTAGGCATATAATTGAAACTTGGCTATCGATTTTCCAGGGGATGAGCTCTGGAGTGAGATGGAGGAACAAGGGGAGCATACATGTGTGGAATGGGGCTGTGAGTTGCAGGGAAGCCAGTGTGTGTGTATGGAGAGGAGCTGCTACTCACCCACACCATTATTCTCTGAAGACACCTGTGAAAACATGCTGCGTGAGTTTCACCACAAAAATAATAACCAACTGCTGCAACACAATAGAGTAAATCGATATTTCGCAAACAATATGGTATTCAAAAACTAAACGTGAACATCTATACATTAATCTCCGTTCCTCTTTCTCTCCACATGTCTATCTCAGAGAGAGCTCGCTGCAGCAATGTTAACTGCCCTGAGGTCCAAGTCCCTTCCTGCCCTGCTGATTCCTTCCTCACTGAGCCTTACATTCCTCATGGCCAATGCTGCCCTCTGGTGCCAGCTATCTGCACATGCAACTTCGATAAATGCCCGTTGGCACCCCCGACCTGTCCTCCTGGCCAGCAAGTCCACGGTGTGGAGAGCAGGGATGGTCTTCCAGGGGCTTGTTGCCACCAGTACCAGTGTGTGTAGGGTTAGGCACTGCTTAGGCAGCAAAGTTTGATGAGATGATGACAGACAAAGTAAAATAAGAGAGAAGGGGTAGACAGGCCAAAGGAAAGTGCCAGGACCTCAAACAGAGCTGGACTCGACAGACAGGACTCCACTGGTTAATAGCTGATGGATTGCATGGGCAATTTTATATGCATTATGACTCACACATTGCCTACAGTTTTTATTTCTGAAATCATGGCATTAATCGCTTTTTTGAGCAACGTTGCCTAAATGTAACTAAAACCATTTAACTAAATTCTAATACATTCTAATACATCACTGATAATGGGTTGGGAGGAATAGGCTATTGTGCCCGTGGTAGGATACTGGATGTCATGTGCATATTTTCATAATAAAGGAAACAATAGACCCCTCTTTTCAAATGACATGAGTCGTGATTTATATTTTATGCATAGTGGTCATTTTATTTAATCCCAGAGGCTATTCGATTATAATAAGTGAGGGAGTAACGCGGAACCTTTGAGGCATTCCTGTCTGGGATGGACGGTCAGATTTGAGCGACACCCAAAGCACTAGCGTTTCCGGCCAGCTCAGCGCGTCCGGAGTGTTGTGTTGTCAATCTAGCTACTGCCTATCATTAGCTTTCACTTAGCGACACTGTGGCGATCACTAGTGGTGGACAATAACAAATTCAGTTCCAAAATGGTGCTGCTGACAATGATCGCTCGGTTGGCGGATGGACTGCCACTTGCCGCCTCAATGCAGGAGGACGAACAGGTTAATATTTCTGGTTTTCCTAATGTCATGTATGTTAGCTTGAATTGATAGTGCTAGCTATCTATCGTCCCACCTACTATTGGCAAATAGTTTTTCGCTAGTGTGCAATATGGACCTTGTCATCTATGCAGGCCTACTTTCTTCATACTAAAATCATATTATATGAGCTTGATTGTGTCTGACATTTAAATCCAGATGGACGTATTCCAGCTGTGTCAGAGTAACAGGCAGCTAATAATTGAATGGCCTACCTACAGATGTGTTTAAACAAAGATTGTTGGTATCCATTAGTGGGAGTTAGAGGATAGGTACTGTTTGGTGTAGCTTGGCAATGCTTTCTTCGTCCTCGATTCTTAGTAACAGGAGTCTCATAAAATGGCCATGTCCAGTTTCACGGGGTCCGTTCGAATTCAGAAAATGCTCCTTTATTAAATTAAGTACTTTTTTTGCTACATTTAGTAATCCAACGCTGCCATCTTGTCTATTTCAAGTCTTCTCTAATTGACCGAGACAGGTGCCGCATGTCTTGATCAATGAACGAAGACTTGAAATATACAAGATGGTGGTGTACACGTTGTTGGATTACTTAGACCCCCCCCCCCCCCCCCCCCCCCAAATTACTTATTTTAATAAAGGAGTATTTTCTAAACTCAAACGTACCCCGTGCAACTGGACATGGCCATTTTGAGTTTCCACAACTCGAGGACGAAGACGTTGTCCCCAAGCTAAGGTTGGTCGAAAATGCTCTGCTACACCAAACAGTACCGATCATGTAATGTATACCAAAAATCTGAGGTTAAATCACATTATCTGGTGTAACAATTATCTACCCGCTAATGGCCAGGCTTAGTCAGATCATGTGATACCGTATTCCAACATTCAAAATGTATCTCCTTTGGTTAATAAAGTAGGTTTGAGTAAATTCTGCTCAAGTTAATTTGCGATTTGTGACGGTCTACTGTACTCCCACAAATTGTTTATCAAAAGCATCATTCATCCTTGTTATTTCCTTGTAGTTGTAGCAAATAAGGCAGCGATGTATTACCGAGTTGTTGCTGTAGGCTATATGTGAGTCTTGCCACCTGCTGGAAGAACTCTAACATGTTTCCCTTGCTCTCCTAACTGCTCTCCTAACTGCTCTCCCAAAGGGAAGTGAGAAGGTTGGTCTTTTCTCTGCACTGTAACCGATGCTTGGAAATCATATACATTGTTCCTGTGATGTGTCACTGTGTTTACCATACCCAGACCACCCGCTTCTTTGTTAATGATGTTTATATTGATCCCAATCATTGGTTCAGTGTCCTTTTAAATATTCTTGGATGCTTAACCTCTTGCTCTGTCCTGTGTTTAGTTGGGTCGGGACCTGCAACAGTACCAGAGCCAGGCTAAACAGCTGTTCAGGAAACTGAATGACCAGAGTCCCACACGTTGCACATTAGAGGCAGGATCCATGTCCTTTCAGTGAGTTCAAACCACACTCTCTTGGCAAAACACTAGTCATAACACACCTTTCTCAAATGTTTTTTAAAGAGTAATGACTTGCACTAATAAGCAGGCATCCACTGACCGTTATGCATCCCAGACACTGACTCATGTTTCCCTTATGTTTCTCCCTCCAGCTACGTCATAGAAAAAGGAGTAGTTTACCTAGTGCTGTCTGAAGCAAGCTTTCCCAAAAAACTTGCCTTTGCTTACCTGGAAGACCTGCAGGCAGAGTTCCATGAACAGCACGGGAAGAAGGTCCCCACTGTGTCCCGGCCGTACTCCTTCATTGAGTTTGGTGAGATTCAATGAAATATATCATCGTTAGAATCCCTACTAACAACCCAATGTTGATTTAATAGGAAACCCTAGCATTAAATTATGAATAAATATGCCATAAAGTCCTGTAACGTTCACATGTCTCTTTTTTTATGGAGTTTTTCCCTCTGTCTACAGACACCTACATTCAGAAGACCAAGAAGTCCTACATAGACAGCCGAGCCCGTAGGAACCTGGGCAGCATCAACACAGAGCTGCAGGACGTCCAGAGGATCATGGTGGCCAACATTGAGGAAGTATTGCAACGAGGGGAGGCCTTGTCTGGTAATGTCTACTTCTTGTTCTTCCTTCTCATAGATTTACAGTGATAATGGTTCATGTAGGTCAATGTATAACTGAAACACCTCTATTATACAAACCTTATCTCCGATGTCTAACTAGGGCCGGGCTTATTTCATTAGCATAAATGCATATCATTGCAACAGAATGATGATAGGTATAATGTAAATGTTAGGTAGAATTCACTAATAAAAGGGAGTATCACTTCTGTTACATACTGTTCGTCAAGCTCTGACAAAGAATAGTGCTTCAGAGGAAGAGGAAGCAGATGCCATTCTCACTTGTGTTAAATGAGGATTTGTTCTGGTTTCTGTTCCCTCTGATCACCTGGATCCACTCCTATCACATCCAGCTCTGGACTCCAAGGCCAGTAATCTGTCCAGCCTGTCAAAGAAGTACAGAAGCGATGCCAAGTACCTGAACACTCGTTCCACCTATGCTAAGCTGGCTGCAGGCGGGGTCTTCTTCATTATGCTTATCGTCTATGTCCGCTTCTGGTGGCTCTGAGAGAGGAGAGGAGATAGGGGAGGGGTTGGAGAAGAAGAGCTGGAAGAAGTTGAGCTCTGGTCTCACATTCTATCCAATATGGGATCCCTCCTTTTAACACAAGACTGTTGAAGACTTGTTTTTCCCAACTGTCTGTCCGTATATCTATAAAGTAATTACATGTTATGTTTTATTAGCAATTAGGTAGTCATCCTGTAGTGGTTATACCTTGGAGTTGAAAGAGTGTGAGTATTGCATGTGAGAATGTGAGAGGAAATGTTTGTTTTGTGTGTGTGTTACCAAATCCTGTATGATGACAAATCTTCTCTTATCAATTTAGTTGTGTATAGCAGTAAGAAAGAAAAATCTACATAGTTATATTTACCCAGAGGACATCATAAGGGCTTTGCCGTTAATAACACTATTATTATGTTGGCATTGTGGTTTGGTGGAGATTTCTTAATGGTTAACCTGCTGTTCTGGTTGTGATCAATCACATTACATGTGATATTGGCTGCAGAAATAATATTCCTCATTCACCTTCGTCTTCACACTGAGAGATTGGAACAGTTTAACACCAGACCAGACACATTCATCAGTTGATGTCTAAAGGGGGCATCTTTTATTTTGTAAAAAGTTTACACAAGTGAAGACACCATGTTAAAAAATAATAATAATCAGGATGAGAATTGTAACTAGTTTATGTTATGTAGCTGGCTTATGCTAATCAGCGGCTGGATAGGATAATGAATTTCAACTTCACTGTTTCGTCTGCTATAAATAAAATTATTTTCACTGCAGTATTGAATTTCTACTACAGAATGCAAACTTGGTAACAAGTCAAGATTCTTGCTGTATCGTTCTATCGAAACACTTGTATTCCTGCCCTGTGCTTAGTCATGAACTTTGGACCCAGCCAGTGGTAGTCCATGCATACCATCAGGTCAAAGTCAGACCTCTAAATACATAAGAGGAAGGTGTGTCATCAGCTGTGTTTCGTTCAAGTTGTGTTTGTTTAAAAGAACCAGCAGCTACTGGAAGGCCTGGTTCATACATCAGCTCATGCTATACCTATCCCAGCCAGCAGTTGGTGCCCTTTGCTTATGATAATGTTGCAAGTGAAAATGGCATTCCTTTGCAACTTGTACTGTTGCGGCGAAGACTAATGCACAAAATCTTAGGGTGGTATTGGAAGAAGAATATAGACTGCTGCTTCCGGGGTAGAAAAAACAATTATCTACATACGTTTAGAAAGTGCTGAAGCCTGTTTCTGCTCACATAGTTTGAACAGGAAGTGGGCATAGCAGAAATGAGAAGCAGCAGAGGGTAGCGTCAGTAGTAGCATGCAAAGCTAACCACAGGGCACAGGCTAACCTTTTCACCTCTCACCATACTCTCATCTTCAAGGGAAGTGTGTGTGTGACTGACCTAGCAGAGACAGTCTTTACAGGAAGGACACATCAGATACCGATGACACTTAATGGATTCAAAATGATAACGCAGCCTATCACTATAGTCACTGTTATTCTAGTCTATGTTACATCGCTGGAATCAGCCCATATGCTCAATGCTGTAAAACAATTTGCATTTATTTCATGAAATTTACTTTGAAAGGGTAGAGTTCATACTGTTGATGCCTCTTGTCAAATAACTCTTGCTAGTCAAATCACTCTGTCTTGTTGGAGGTATGTTTGAATGGGTTCCTCAGGCCTTTGGCCATGGCTGAGACGACCCTGATGATGAGTCTTTTTTGGGCTCCTCCTTCAGCTGAAAGATGGAGGAAGAAATGTCTTGAACTGAAAGCTCAGCACCATGAGGATCAAAATGAGGGGCTAAAGACAGGAGAGGGTGGGGGGTAGAGAGTGAAGGAATGAGAGCGATGTATTTCTCATTGTTCCGTAGCAACTGCTATTTACATGTTCCTAACACACACCTAGACAAAACTACAAATCTAGTTACAGTTGAGCTCTCAAATATTGTTAAACGTGGCAATTTCCATCAGCAGAGGAAATATTGTCCTGGACTGACTGTCAGTTCTTGTGTCCTCTCTTGGAAAGCTAGCGGTTGAAACAGAAATAAATTACAAAGGGAATATGTAAATAAATGTAACTCCTCCTAATCCCAAAGCCAACAATATAGTGTTGAATAGCAGATGCCGCTCTTGTATTTCTCTCATCATCCCCACATCAATAACACAACCTAATTGGAAAAAACAATAATCAGTCTGATGTACCTTGAAGATCCTGAGTTTGGTCATTGGAAAACAAAGGACAATCCTTCCTTTCTGCTGAGCCTCGATTCTCTGCTCTTTATTTACGCCCCTGAACACCTTGTGGATACGCAGGATTCATGGAGCAGCCGGACGCAGAGCAGAACTCAGACAGGACTCGTCTGATGAGCTGCTGAGATGTCATGTCCGCTGACTATTGGGAGGGTCCATTTAGAACTGGGAGTAACACGAAGTACCTGGGATGCTGTGGTTCAACACACTATTGGATGGTCTTACCTGATCCAACCCCCATGATGAGGGGGGAATCAGAGATGGCAGCAAACAGTGCTTCACCAACTCATCTGCAAAGGTGTGTAGGTCATCAGAGGAGGCAGTAAGGTATGAGAGAGGAGAGCTGCCCTGCCATCCCCTCATCAACTCCTTGGACCAGTATTTAATCTCAAGAGCCAGCAGCCTTCTGTCCTCCGGGATAAGGCTCCACTCCTCAGGTTCACCCCCGTCTGGGTCACGATCTTAACGATCTTCAGGCACAGCATGGATAGCTGCTCGAACGTCAGCTTTAGCCAACAACAGTGTAGGGTTTTGTCAATATCTTAATTTTGTTTTGCCTCTCAGATGACACTCTATTCCCTATATAATGCACTACTTTTCACCAGAACCCTATCTAAAGAGACCTACGTTATTCTTCATGCCATGCTTGATCACTCTCCATTGGCTGGATAAAAAAAAGAATATATATATTTTAGTTGGTGTTCACTGATGTTAATGAAGTTACCGTGTCACCAGATAGCTATTAGCTACAACAAGTGTCTATTCCGTTAATAGTGATTACCGAGTACATGAGCCATTTGTTCTAGGCTTATGGTTAGTCGTCAAGGGTACGGTTGAGGTTGTGTGTAGTGATTGCTGTTATTGTATTTGAGGTGAGTGAAAGACATGGGACGTACTCATCAGTTAGACTTCAACTTCTCAGGTAGTTGAGGAGGATTGGAGCACAGACTTTCGCTATGTTGAGAGAAGGCATTAGAGTCCTCTGAGCCTCTTTCTCCAGCGGCTCAGTGGTAGACCTCTGGTCCGTTTTAACCACACCTGGGTCCCTGAGAGGACTCTGGGGAACCACAAAGAGTTGAATATGGAGTTGAATCTTAAGTTATATGGCTCCCTCTCCTCGTCTTATTTCCTTCAACTGTACTGATTTGATAGCACTGGACAGGTGAAAGCATATCCAACATCACCATAACGCACTGAACACACCTCAGATCGGTTAAACTCGTTGTACAAAAGGCCTAGTCTCTGTGGGTTTCCGCTCCTCCCTTGTAATTACGGTCACTGATTAGTAAGGAAATCACCTAACCTGGTTGTCTACGTCTTTATTGAAAGGACAAACCAAAAACCAGCAGACACTAGATCCTCCATGAAATGAGTTTGCAACCCTGGTCTAGACGATCCTATCTGCCAATCAGGGCTGAGTACGTAAATATATTTAAATTTGTATAAACACGCCCCACATGATCAGACAGCATTTCAATGGCAAAAGGTGGCCCAGGGAAATAAATAATAAAAAAATATGTTGTTTTAATTAAATAAACACACACAATACACAAAATAGTTTATTAGACATACAGTGATCATTTAAAACGTTCAATGAATTATAATAATACAAAAATATATACAATTGAAGTCAGAAGTTTACATACACTTTATTTGTTTAAGTTTACATACACTAAATACATTTGAACTCAGTTTTTCACAATTCCTGACATTTAATCCTAGTAAAAATTCCCTGTTTTAGGTCAGTTAGGATCACCACTTTATTTTAAGAATGTGAAATGTCAGAATAATAGTAGAGAGAGAGATTTATTTCAGCTTTTATTTCTTTCATCACATCCCAGTGGGTCAGAAGTTTACATACACTCAATTAGTATTTGGTAGCATTGCCTTTAAATTGTTTAACTTGGGTCAAACTTTTTGCGTAGCCTTCCACAAGCTTCCCACAATAAATTGGGTGAATTTTGGCTCATTCCTCATTGGCTAAAGGTTTGTAGCTTCTCCTTGCTTGCATACGCCTTTTCAGTTCTGCCTACAAATGTTCTATAGGATTGAGGTCAGAGCTTTGTGATGGCCACTCCAATACCTTGACTTTGTTGTCCTTAAGCCATTTTGCCACAACTTTGGAAGTATGCTTGGGGTCATTGTCCATTTGGAAGACCCATTTGCGACCAAGCTTTAACCTCTTGACTGATGTCTTGATGTTGCTTCAATATATCCACATAATTGTCCTGCCTCATGATGCCATCTATTTTATGAAGTGCACCAGTCCCTTTTGCAGCAAAGCACACCCACAACATTATGCTGCCACCTCTGTGCTTCACGGTTGGGATTGTGTTCTTCGGCTTGCAAGCCTCCCTCCTTTTCCTCCGAACATAACAATGGACATTATGGCCAAACGGTTCTATTTTTGTTTCATCAGACCATAGGACATTTCTCCAAAAAGTATTATCTTTGTCCCCATGTGCAGTTGCAAACCGTAGTCTGACTTTTTTTTACGGCGGTTTTGGAGCAGTGGCTTCTTCCTTGCTGAATGTCCTTTCAGGTTATGTCGATATAGGACTTGTTTTACTGTGGATATAGATCCTTTTGTACCTGTTTCCTCCAGCATCTTCACAAGGTCCTTTGCTGTTGTTCTAGGATTGATTTTCACTTTTCACACAATAGTATGTTCATCTCTAGGAGACAGAACGCCTTCCTGAGCGGTATGATGGCTGCGTGGTCCCATGGTGTTTATACTTGCGTACTATTGTTTGTTCAGATGAACGTGGTACCTTCAGGCATTTGGAAATTGCTCCCATGGATGAACCAGACTTGTGGACTTCTACAATTTGTTTTGAGGTCTTGGCTGATTTATTTTTATTTTCCCATGATATCAAGCAAAGAGGCACTGAGTTTGAAGGTAGGCCTTGAAATACATCCACAGGTACACCTCCAATTGACTCAAATTATGTCAATTAGCCTATCAGAAGCTTCTAAAGCCATGACATAATTTTCTGGAATTTTCCAAGCTGTTTAAAGGCACAGTCAACTTAGTGTATGTCAACTTCTGACCCACTGGAATTGTGATACAGTGAATTATAAGTGAAATAATCTGTCTGTAAACAATTGTTGGAAAAATGACACAAAGTAGATGTCCTAACCGACTTGCCAAAAGTTTATTAACAAGAAATGTGTGGAGTGGTTGAAAAACGAGTTTTAGTGACTCCAACCTAAGTGTATGCAAACTTCCGACTTCAACTGCATTAGGAAACTATTCAGACCCCTTTACTTATTCCACATTTTGTTACGTTACAGCCTTTTTCTGAAATGGATTAAATAGTTTTTTCCCTTATCAATCTACACACAATACCACATAATGACAAAGTAAAAATTATTTTTTAGAAATATGACATTTACATAAGTGTTCAGACCCTTTACTCAGTATTTTGTTAAAGCAGCTTTGGCAGCGATTACAGCCTCGAGTCTTCTTGGGTATGACGCTACAAGCCTGTTTTTGGGGAGTTTCTCCCATTCTTCTCTGCAGATCCTCTCAAATTCTGGCTGGGCTCTGGCTGGGCCACTCAAGGGCATTCAGAGACTTTTCTCGAAGCCACTACTGCGTTATCTTGGCTGTGTGCTTAGGGCCGTTGTCCTGCTGGAAGGTGAACCATCACCCCAGTCTGAGGTCCTGAGCACTCTGGAGCAGGTTTTCATCAAGAATCTGTCTTTACTTTGCTCCGTTCATCTTTCCCTCGATCCTGACTCGTCTCCCAGTCACTACTGCTGAAAGGCATCCCCACAGCATGATGTCACCACAATGCTTCATCGTAGGGATGGTGCCAGGTTTACTGCAGACGTGACGCTTGGCATTTAGGCCAAAGAGTTCAATCTTGGTTTCATCAGACCAGAGAATCTTGGTTCTCATGGTCTGAGCGTCCTTTAAGTGCCTTTTGGCAAACTCCAAGCGGGCTGTCATGTGCCTTATACTGAGGAGTGGCTTCCGTCTGGCCACTCTACCATAAATCCCTGATTGATGGAGTGCTACAGAGATGGTTGTCCTTCGGGAAGGTTCTCCCATCTCCACAGAGGAACTCTGGAGCTCTGTCAGAGTGACCATCGTGTTCTAGGTCACCTCCCTGACCAAGGCCCTTTTCCCATGATTGCTCAGTTTGGTCGGGCGGCCAGCTCCAGGAAGATTCTTGGTGGTTCCAAACTTCTTCCATTTAAGAATGATGGAGGCCACTGTGTTCTTGGGGACCTTCAATGCCGCAGACATTTTTTGGTACCCTTCCCCGGATCTGTGCCTCAACACAATCCTGTCTCGGAGCTCTACTGACAATTTCTTTGACCTCATTGCTTGGTTTTTGCTCTGACATGCACTGTCAACTGTGGGACCTTATATAGACAGGTGTGTGCCTTTCCAAATCATGTCCAATCAATGGAATTGACCACAGGTGGACTCCAATCAAGTTGTAAACATCTCAAGGATGATCATTGGAAACAATATGCACCGAGCTCAATTTCGAGTCTCACATAGCAAAGAGTCTGAATACTTTTCTAAAAACCTGTTTTTGCTTTGTCAATATGGGGTATTGTGTGTAGATGGATGCAACAAAAAATAAATCATCAGTTTTAGAATAAGGCTATAACAAAGTAAAACGTGGAAAATGTCAAGGGGTCTGAATACTTTCCGAATGCACTGTATATATATTTTACAAAGTGCAGAAAACCACCTTCCCCTTTAACTCTAGTGTGGTTATATGAGAAGCCACAAGCTGGTTGTCAACATTCCAAACAACAGCCCTGTTCCGTCTGTGACATGTACTCTGTAGTTAGAGCGTGCATGATTCGTGTGCCCTTCTGAATTGTGTGCCCTTCAAATGTCCTTTTTAATATGTATCAGCATCTCGCAACTTCAGCATCTCGCCCCTTCAGCAATTCCTTCCTCGCCCCTCTGTTCTTTGCAAATCTCAAAGCTCCCATGTTCCCCTTGCTGCTTGTAAACAATCAAGTCACAATGTTTTTGAGGCCTGCAAAATCTCTCACTGCCCTGTCCCCCCTGTTATATCTTTCGATATTCGGTAAGTTCTCATACTCCACCTCAGACACAGATCTACTATGTAGCATTAGCAGGGAATGGGGAGTAGAATTTCACCACATGGGAAAGCTGAAATGTCAAACTGAGAAAAGGATCGAAGGAGTTGAGAGAGTGATGTATTGCTCCCCCTCCTGTCCTTTCTCTCACCCTCCTCTGTATGTTACCATGGCAGCAGGGGGTGCGTGACAGTCATGTGAAAACAAAGCTGATTGGATTAAAATACTTAGAGTGATCAGGGGTCAGGTAAAACTGCACACGCACTAAACACACCATAAACTGATTATATATACACACACACGCACGCACGCACACACACACACACACACACACACATTAATGGCATAGAGCTTGGCATACAAATTTAGACCACAGCGACATAGATACAATAGACAATGCATGACACGCTAACTTGATTAAAGACGTTTACTGCAAAAGACTCGCAAACACACAAATAGATACACATAGTCCCTTATGTCTCCTGCACATTTTCTACTTTAAAAAGCAACAGCACCTTTAATTGATGACAACCAAGCCACATGCTGTAAACCTTGTTTGATGGGAAATTCAATGGCAGATTATTGTTCCAAGCTTATGAAACATGGATTCATTCAGTCCAGGCCAAGAGCCTCACTAGACAGGATGTGAGAATAAAGGCCCACACACACAACTGTCCTATGTAAAGTACCATGACTTTAAATGATGGATGTGACTGTGCAACGTACATGCAGTGTTACCAGTTTCTACTACAGTAATACAAGCCCCTCTATTGTAGTTCTACAACTTAGACATAATCATATTTACTATAACAGTATTGAATAATATCAATAACAATCAATGTCATTAAACCAGTGTGTTTCTCTTCTCCTAGCTTTCCTTATGCTTCCCTGTCTCTTCCTGTTCCTCTTCTCTCACGCTCCCTCCCATTCAGCTCCCTCCCATCCAGCAGCTGCACGGTAGTGGACGATGGGGTTGTAAAAGCGAGGGCCGAAAGAGGAAGTCAGCGGGACCTTGTGAGTTATTATCCCCCCAACCCCCAACGTACACACAGGGGCCTGGGAACTGTCCTCTTCTCATAGAGGACCACAGTGCAGCGTGGAGCAGGGCTGTTCTCCGGGCCTGCTTCCTCCATCCCCATCTGTGTACCTTACCACCCGATCACAGGCCTGCTATATGTCCACAGCCGTCATAACAACACATGAGCATATGTGTACAACAAGACAGCATTTTCTTCATAATAAATCCACTTGCTCACCATTGCCTTACAACAGATTAGTTCCCACCGTGATCACTTGCGGGTACTGCCCAAGGTGTCTGTTGCTGTGTGGCCCTAAACACGTCAAAACGTGATAATTCATGGCAAAGCCATGGGTCTGCCAACAGAAATAGAAAATGTACGTAAATGTATAACTCAATAGGTCGGACATTATACCGGGTACACAAAGATATAGACCATTTACAACACAGTCAGATTTCACCTGTGGAGGCCCATGGTTATGGTGTTGAGATGCACCATCTGGGTTTATTAATAGTGTCCTATCTGGATCCCTGGCCTCTGGTCTGAGAGAAAACTGTGAGGTGTGAATAACAGTCATGCCTTTCCTCTAACAGCTGGTGATGATACAATTAACCTCCGCCTGGAGAAACGCCAGTCTCACTCACTTTACACTCGGGACTCCCGAGTGGCGCAACAGTCTAAGGCACTGCATCTCAGTGCAAGAGGCGTCACTACAGTCCCTAGTTTGAATCCAGGCTGTATCACATCCGGCTGTGATTGGAAGTCCCATAGGGCGGAGCACAATTGGCCCAGCGTCGTCCGGGTTTGGCCGGGGTAGGTCGTCATTGTAAATAAGAATTTGTTCTTAACTGACTTGCCTAGTTAAATAAATAAATAAAAAACACAATTTCTCTGTATGTCAGACACTAACTCACAAACATGAACAAACACACACACCAGTGCTTTCATCTCACTTGCACCTCACTGATAAACACTCATCACTGATATAGAAGAACATCTGACTTACAACAGCAACACTTTTTGTATCCCCCCCCCCTCTCTCTCTCCCACTCTCCCCTCCCTCCCTTTCTTTCTCTCTCTCTCTCTTTCTCACTCACTTTCTCACCCAGTCTGTGTGTCAGTGTGGTTAAAATGGACTATGGCAGATTAGTTTGACCTTAGTGTACCGACAGGATATGACTCCAGAGGGGAGAGAGCTGGCACCATGATCTCCAACTCCAGCCCATATACCAAGTCAAACGACAAACATACACATGCATTTGTTATTGTGTATTACAGAGGTCCTGGTATTGACCTGAGAACCTCAGGGCTCACCATATTCCTCTAACTAATCTGCTCCAGTCATATCAGCTCCAACTCTACCATACCACAAACAGACCTTGACCCAGCTAGGAGCTGGTTCTATGTATCATGTCTTTGAGTCTCCAGGTCATAAATATGACAGGGAAATAAACCCTGCAGAACCCAGCTCCCACTGCTGGGGCCATCCTTTTCCCACAGTGCAGTATAAATAGCCCAGAATAGTGTAGACCGGGTGACAGCATGGCCACTCAGGAAAGGATCCCACACGCAACAGCACATTCCAGCCCACCTGGCCTTGACAGCGCCCAGGTCACCTTTCAGGATATACATCCCCCTCCTGGCTACCCAAATAACCTCACACATTCAAACCGCTTCCCCCCCGACCCTCTGCTTTCTCCACATCCCCCTCAGTAGGATCCCTTTGCAGTGAAGGCATCCAGGCTACCTCATGCCTGCCTGGTTACTGGGTCCTCGGCTGACGCTCAATGACCTTCCAACCCTGACCACTGTGGAACGCCATGACATGGCACGTTGTAACTAGGGTTTGAGTTTTAGTGAGGTCTGGAAAGAGGGGAGGGGGGTTTGAAAGTTGAAATGTTTTGAAAGTTGAAGCTCATTTATTGCATTTCTATTAAATTAAAAAAACTTTAAAATGCTATTTGGAAAACCCTATCCATTATCACCTTAACTGCTGTAGGTTCATTCACCTCAGTAAATCTATAAAATAGACTATTAGCTATACAATTGTAATATAAAAAATGGGGGGAAATATATCGGACATATCTGTAAGCGACTATTTGTTTACTAGTTGTGCACTCATTCTCCGAGAGTCGGTTTTTGTTTGTTTGTGGGATGTCAATAGACACCGCAGGAGTCGCGGGACAAGTTTAAAATAGCTTTTTGCCCGGCATCTCGCCAAAACCGTCAGCAGCGTCTCTAGACTAATGCCCATTGCGCAGACTGCGCGTTGGGGTAGTTCGTTTTACGTCCGCGAGAAGGCGAAGATAGCCGTTTTAGAAAGTGGTTAACGTTTTGGTAAAAAGGCACATCCAGGAGGCAAATCCGGGGGACGCAGGTGAACATAACGAACTAACCACTGTTAATGATTCCATTCGTTAGCACAGATGCAAGCGCCAAGTCAGATACATAATATGAGTTCTGAGCTTTGATCAACTGGGAACAATGTTGACCGGTAATTTATTTTCAATATATATTTTTATTGTATTTATTTTTTCGAATGAGAAAAAAATTACCGAGGTCCGGACTTCGGTGTCTTCATATGTAGGCCTGGTTACGGCCATAAGCGCGCCAATGACAACACAAGCACAAGTAAGCGCCTCACGCGCTTCTCACCAACTTGTTGTGATGTGGTTGTGAAGTAGCCTTAAGCATATTTGCATGTATGAACATCAAGTGCAAAATGATATTGTGTGCTGCTGTAGAACTGAATTGGGTTTTGTAGGTCACACTGCATATCTCAGTCAGTGTGTGGAGACATTGTGGAGACCCAGGCCTAGTCACTTATCTATAGTCTAGTCATAACAAATAGTTGAGGGAATCAGTGGTTAGTTGTTATTTAAGGTCTGAACTTGTGACTTGACAAGACCAGAATTCAACAGTATTTATCCAACTTTATTATCCAGCGTGTATTGTCAGTCAATGTCAAAAGTCAGCAAGGTAAAGGAATACCACAATGTGTAAATAACATTTGATATGGGTTTCTGTCAAGTCAATCATGTACTGTAGTTGAATTATGAACATGTTTAATGATCTGGGTCTTCTCTATTTCCTGACATTAACATTGGCTCATGTAACCTCAAGTCACACCAACATGATTAATGCAATGCGCTTCTTATTTTGGAAGTGCATTTCTGCTACTGTATCACTTCATCTCTAGCATAGACTAGAAACACTAAAGATATGTTAACAGTACAACATGAAAACAGTTGCCTCAAATGCTGGGGAGGGGGGGGGGGTTATAAGGCACTGCATCTCAGTGATAGAGGTGTCACTACAGACCCTGGTTCGATTCCAGACTGTGTATCAAAACTGGCCGTGATTGGGAGTCCCATAGGGCGGTGCACAATTGCCCCAGCGTCGTCCGGGTTAGGGTTTGGCCGGGGTAGGCCGTCATTGTAAATAAGAATTTGTTCTTAACTGACTTGCCTAGTTAAATTAATAAAATAAATTAATAAAAAACTATCACCAACTGTATAATTATTTCAATATTTTGGTCTGTGTTCAGATATTTTCTGTGGATTAGTCCAGGAGCCTACTAGTGGCCATGTTTCATAGATGAGTGTCGTGAATTACATGTAAACAACTCCACCAACCATCATTGTCTATATGTCTACCTCAGAGGAGGCTTGTAGTAGGAGCTATAAGAGGATGGGCTCATTGTAATGGCCAGAATGGAGTTCATGGAACGGAGTCAAACGTGGTTTCCATATGTTTAATACCGTTCCATTTATTCCATTCCAGCCTCCCACCAGCCTCCTCTGGTATAACTATATATTCCTCTCACTTGCCAACTATGCCCCTACAGAAGGTTACTTCTTTCTAGAATGACATCCAGTGATTTGGTTTCCCACGGCTATGAAATCGGGGTGGGAAGGGACCAATCCACGGGCAATCACTCTTCAGCCCTTTATCTGCCCCCTGACACCAATGTCCACCGCTATAAATCTTTTGCCTGGCAGCTAGAGTCTTCCTGATAATCCCTACAGTGGTGTGAACCACACTAGTCCAATATTGACAAACACACACATTGAATCTCCAGAACTATACACACACAGAACTATACAGAACAATTCAATATATGTTGGTCTACATCTTCCTCAATTGAACAGATCAATTTATCTTAGTTTGTATTCTTGTTATGCCTCCCAAATCATTAAATGGGTACTACCGACTCAAATACATAATTTGTGACACTGCACTGTTCAATCAAAGACTCTGAAATGAGTGGGGTAGTTTCCAGGTGTATGTCCTTGGTTATTAAACATATTTGAGTTGTTAATAAAAAACAGTCATTAATGAACATATTCTAGCCAGACACCAATGCATCAAGTGAAGGATGAACAGCAACCAGGTGAAGTACAGCAACCAGGTGAAGCTGGTTGAGAGAATGCCAAGAGTGTGCAAAGCTGTCATCAAGGCAAAGGGCGGCTACATTGAAGAATCTCAAATGTAAAATATATATATATATATTTTTTTTACTGGTATTGTATGTCTCATTTTCAAGTAACTTATGGTCTTGGGATAAAGTGCCATTTTACGATCTAACTCATGATGTATCATAAAACTATTTTGATATTTGTTGCATGAAATGTTTCTACAGCAGTGAATTTGTGTCCTGTCTGTTAAAAGAGAATACAACATGTTTATTGAAGGCAGATGGGAGAACTGAGAGAAAGAGAAAGTGGTGGCTCTGTAAATGAATAGAAAGTGAGCAAATTTTTTTTGTTGTTGTTGTTGCTTTACATTGCATTAACCCTGCTGCCATAAGGCTTGTCTTGACATTGATTACCACTACAATAGAGTTAGGTGGAATCCCTGAGGAGATCAATTTGCTCCCCCTGGACCCAGCTCTTTCATGAGCAGTGAATAGGTACAGCGGGAAGTCCCAACAGCAGGGGTCCTGCAATGTTTCTCTAACAGAGTGTGAAGACAAACACATCACTGTGATGAGTTCTTTGTTTAGGTCATGAGTCTGTTATTTACACCTGGATCAGAATGATATGACCATGTCAACCTGCAATAATTTTTGTAATTATCTGTGGATACAGTAATAGATAATTCAGTTTGTTGTTATATTGGAGGTTGAATGATACCAATAAAGTGATGCTCTTTTGCTCAAACTGCATGATGGAAATAAGATTTTGATAAGATCACTAACCTGTTTCTAATATTGAACTATGTCAAGACCTACAATAACTCTAATGTATGGCATATCACCCACTATTTTACTGTAGACTACCAGATTGCTCTGTGACTCATTTTTATTTACATTGCTTTTTTACTAATCTATTTAAAGTAATTTTGTTCATCAAAACAACATTGACAGTAAATACTATGGTATACATATTGAAGGCAATATTCTTTCACAAATACCAGTAAACCTGCCGATGAGGGCAACCTATAGTTGCACAATGTGTAAGTGGAAGTTAAAAGGCAGAACGGAAAATCGTCAACGTCTATTCGGAGAAAAATACAAATAAATATATCAACGGGTTCGTTTAGAATCGTACGAAGCTTTGAGAAGTTGAAAAGGAGTGAAAATTCCTCCGCCGCGGCGACAGAAAAAAAATACAAGTTCAATTCGAAAGGTGGGTTTTTAAAACAGTTCTACAATTAAAACCACTCAAATATCTCAGTAATCCAATTGTAATGCAATGTTGGTTGGGTGAGTGTCAAGTGTATATTCAAATGTGACGACACTCAAACAGATAGGCCAACTCCTCAGATAGATCCTCCTCTGTAACTTCTGCGGAGGAATATATTTTCCTTTGAGTGACTTCAGTAGTGACGGGGTGAGGGGATAGTAGTGAAGAAACTTTGACCAGGGTGACGTTGTCTTTTATAGGAAAATATAAACAAAAAATAATATTTTAAAGTTAGAACAGACGCGGAAGAAATAAGGGGAACGGGTGTTTTATTATTTTTACTCAGTAACAGTATTGTTCTTGGCGACAGACTTGGAGTTCATTTCACCTAACCAGAGACGGAGCTCAGCCTCGCGCTGGCGACTCTATGTGGATTTTACAGAAATCATGGGCCAATTACCCGGTTTTGCTTCGGACAAAGTATTAGTCTTCGTCGTCTGCTGCATTCGGCTTTCTTTGGGTAAGATACTGCGATGTTTTTTGTAATACCTTTTTTCGACCTAAATCGTATTCTCTCGCTAGTTTCTTAGCATCTCTGCACACATGTCTGCATAACAACGCAGATGTGATTTTGACTTATTGATTCGCAAGGTGATTGGGCTACGTTTGATACAAAGTAACACATTTCGATACTTTGAAACTTTGTCACTTGCTTCTATATGTCAGTTTAGTAAATACCCAGAAAGAACGTTGTAGTGGTTACATGGCCTTAGCAGATCGAGAAAAGGTGAAGAATGGGAAAATGTTGAAGGACAGCTACTGTTTTCTTTAGCAGTTTATTGTTCAGGGTACATTGCATAGGCCTATTTCTATTTTAAATATGTGATATAGTACGCACAATATCACGTAAGATTGATAGATGATGTTTAATTATAAATTATATTTAGTTGCCGAAATTGAGCTATATTGACTTTATTCTCTAGAGCTCGCACCGCTGCCCAGATGTTAGCTAACCATTGCGCTCGTCCATTATAGCTAGGGCTACAAGTGAAAGGAATTCAAAATGGTTGTGTTGTGTTAGCTGTGAAAGTCGGAATTAAAATCTACGAATAAATCTATTCTTTGTCATTTAATTGAGTTTGATGGAGTGTAGATTTGAGATGTCCATATGGTATTTTTTGTATTTTTTTGTTTTGGCAGTATGTGTTTAATGCTTATTGCTGATTGGCTCAAACAATATTGTTTTCTGACAACACGCATATTGTCACATATTGACGACAATCACAACAATCATCGTGATAACAGTACTATTGTTAATACACGCATTCAAATCATCACACCATGAATTATTAGGCAAATACCAATGATATACATACAGAAATTGTTATTGTAAGGGACAGATCGAAATATACAGGGGGGTGGTCCAAAATAGCGAGAGTTGTCAAACTTTTTTTTAGCTTTGGGGAGGGTAGTGCTTTTTTCCCCTTTGGTTTACATTTGCTCTTTTGCTTGTATTTTCCCTATAAACAATGGCTTGAGTTATTTTTATATTACCCTAATAAAGTTGAGAAACATTTGTGAATGTTTGGTATTGTGTTGCTATTACTATCTCTCTGGGGTTAGGCATATGCTTTTCTTCCTATGTACTGTTGAAGTCGAAAGTTTACATACACCTTAGCCAAATACATTTAAACTCAGTTTTTCACAATTCCTGACATTTAATCTTGATAGAAATTCCCTGTCTTAGGTCAGTTAGGATCACCAATTTATTTTAAGAATGTGAAATGTCAGAATAATATTAAAGAGAAAGATTTATTTCAGCTTTGATTTCTTTCATCACATTCCCAGTGGTCAGAAGTTTACATTCACTCAATTAGTATTTGGTAGCATTGCCTTTAAATTGTTGAACTTGGGTCAAATATTTTGGGTAGCCTTCCACAAGCTTCCCACAATAAATTGGGTGAATTTTGGCCCATTCGTCCTGAGGAGCTGTTGTAACTGAGTGAGGTTTCTAGGCCTCATTGCTCGCACATGCTTTCTCAGTTCTGCCCACACATTTTCTATAGGATTGAGGTCAGGGCTTTGTGATGGCCACTCCAATACCTTGACTTTGTTGTCCTTAAGCCATTTTTCCACAACTTTGGAAGTATGCTTGGTGTCGTTGTCCATTTGCGACCAAGCTTTTACTTCCATGTCTTGAGATGCTGCTTCAATATATTACAAAAATGTCCTCCCTCATGATGCCATCTATTTTGTGAAGTGCACCAGTCCCTTCTGCAGCAAAGCACCCCCACAACATGATGCTGCCACCCCCGTGCTTCATGGTTGGGATTGTGTTCTTCGGCTTGCAAGCCTCCCCCTTTTACCTCCAAACACAACGATGGTCATTATGGCCAAACAGTTCCATTTTTGTTTCATCAGGCCAGAGGACATTTCTCCAAAAGTACGATGATCTTAGTCCCCATGTGCAGTTGCAAACCGTAGTCTAGCATTTTTATAGCGGTTTTGGAGCAGTGGCTTCCTTGCCGAGTGGCATTTCAGGTTATGTCAATATAGGACTCGTTTTACTGTGGATATAGATACTTTTGTACCTGTTTCCTCCAGCATCTTCACAAGGTCCTTTGCTGTTGTTCTGGGATTGATTTGAACTTTTCGCACCAAAGTACGTTCGTCTCTAGGAGACCGAATGCGTCTCCTTCCTGAGCGGTATGACGGCTGCATGGTCCCATGGTGTTTATACGTGCATACTATTGTTTGTACAGATTAACATGGTACCTTCAGGTCGTTTGGAAATTGTGTAGGTCTACAATTTTTGTATGATGTCTTGGCTGATTTCTTTAGATTTTTCCATGATGTCAAGCAAAGAGGCACTGAGTTTGAAAGTAGGCCTTGAAATACATCCACAGGTACATCTCCAATTGACTCAAATGATGTCAATTAGCCTATCAGAAGCTTCTAAAGCCATGACATAATTTTCTGGAATTTTCCAAGCTGTTTAAAGGCACAGTCAACTTGGTGTATGTAGGCTTCTGACCCACTGGAATTGTGATACAGTGAATTATAAGTGAAATCTGTCTGTAAACAATTTTTGGAAAAATTTGTTGTGTCATGCACAAAGTAGATGTCCTAACCGACTTGCCAAAACTATAGTTTATTTAACAATAAATGTGTGGAGTGGTTGAAAAACGAGTTTTAATGACTCCAAGCTAAGTGTATGTAAACTTCCGACTTCAACTGTATATACAATACTAGTCAAAAGGTTTGGACACACCTACTAATTTCAGTGTTTTTCTTTCTTTTTACTATTTTGTACATTGTAGAATAATAGTGAAGACATCAAAAATATAAAATAACACATGGAATCATGTAGTAACCAAAAAAGTGTTAAACAATTCAAAATATATTTTATTTTTGAGATTCTTCAAAGCAGCCACCCTTTGCCTTGATGATAGCTTTGCACACTCTTGGCATTCTCTCAACCAGCTTCATGAGGTAGTCACCTGGAATGAAGGAGTTCCCGCATATGCTATCATGTAGTAACCAAAAAAGTGACTTCCCTGACTTTATTGTGCAATCCTGATCACTTTATAAAACATCTTTGTGTGTGTGTGTATATATATATATATATATATATATATATATATATATATTCTTTACTCACAAATAAAATCAATCAATCCAAACCGTGCAGCAGCCAATTGATGAATGAAAAGAGACGTCTGTTACAAAACACCAAAAAGTTGAATGACATTCGGAGATTGTCAAGTCAAGCCTTCTTTACTGGGTAAGCCTACAAGGTAGGGAGGGATGTATTTTCTGTTTGTGAAGATTTACATAGTATATTTATTGTGGTGTTGATAATGCAAACCATGAGGGGGGAGGGTGTTCTGTTTATTTTACAGTACAAGGGGAGGGTCATGTGAAAATATTTGTATTGTTGGGGAGGGCACATTTTGTTTGACACCTTGAGTTGGACCAGCCCCCCACCAGTACATTTCTATATAGAGGTTGACCGATTATTTGGAATGGCCTATTAATTAGGGCCGATTTCAAGTTTTCATAACAATCGAAAATCGGTATTTTTGGGCGCCGATTGTTTTTTTATGATTATTTTTTATACCTTTATTTAACTAGGCAAGTCAGTTAAGAACACATTCTTATTTTCAATGACGGCCTAGGAATAGTGGGTTAACTGCCTCGTTCAGGGGCAGAAAGACACATTTTCACCTTGTCAGCTCGGGGATCCAATCTTGCAACTTTACAGTTAACTAGTCCAACGCAATAACGACCTGCCTATCTCTCGTTGCACTCCACGAGGAGCCTGCCTGTTACGCGAATGCAGTAAGAAGCCAAGGTAAGTTGCTAGCTAGCATTAAACTTATCTTATAAAAAACAATCAATCATAATCAGTAGTTAACTACACATGGTTGATAATATTACTAGATATTATCTAGCGTGTCCTGCGTTGCATATAATCTGACTGAGCATACAAGTATCTAAGTATCTGACTGAGCGGTGGTAGGCAGAAGCAGGCGCATAAAAATTCATTCAAACAGCACTTTCGTGCGTTTTGCCAGCAGCTCTTCGTTGTGCGTCAAGCATTGCACTTATGACTTCAAGCCTATCAACTCCTGAGATGAGGCTGATGTAACCGAAGGGAAATGGCTAGCTAGTTAGCGCGCGCTAATAGCGTTTCAAACGTCACTCGCTCTGAGCCTTCTAGTAGTTGTTCCCCTTGCCCTGCATGGGTAACGCTGCTTCAATGGTGGGTGTTGTCGTTGTGTTGCTGGTTCGAGCCCAGGGAGGAGCGAGGAGAGGGACCGAAGCTATACTGTTACACTGGCAATACTAAAGTGCCTATAAGAACATCCAATAGTCAAAGGTTAATGAAATACAAATGGTATAGAGGGCAATAGTTCTATAATTCCTATAATAACTACAACCTAAAACTTCTTACTTGGGAATATTGAAGACTCATGTTTAAAGGAACCACCAGCTTTCATATGTTCTCATGTTCTAGGAACTGAAACATTAGCTTTCTTACATAGCACATATTGCACTTTTACTTTCTTCTCCAACACTTTGTTTTTGCATTATTTAAACCAAATTGAACATGTTTCATTATTTACTTGAGGCTAAATTGATTTTATTGATGTATTATATGAAGTTAAAATAAGTGTTCATTCAGTATTGTTGTAATTATCATTATTACAAATAAATAAATACAAATCGGTATCGGCTTTTTTGGTCATTCAATAATCGGTATCGGCGTTGAAAAATCACAATCGGCCGACCTCTAATCTGCACTGTACTATTACTCCTTTGTGATATTAACCAGATTCAACAGTCCTGGTGCAGACACAGTCATAGCACATAAATGGTGGTCAATAGAAAAACATGAATTCCAGCCAGGTAAGGGACACTAACATAAAAGTGATTACATGTGACTGTAATTTATCAATTTTACATGGACTCTCACAGTTTACAACAGAGGAGTCACACAAAAGAACACAAGACAATGCAAAACTGCTGCATGTAGGAGAAGAAGCGGGTGGAATGTTGCTGTTGGTGTTTCACATTCCTCCCCCTTTCTTTCTCTCTGTCCCTCATGCTTTCTCTCTTCACTCACTCTCACAGTGCAGCACTCGGCTGTAACCTCCCTATTGTGTCAAGCAGATGATGCTGTCTTCTGTTGTGCTGTATTAAGTGTCATCACTTGAGGAGGGAGCCTCTGCCTATTTTTGTGGCACACGACCTAGTACTTGCTCTTAGTGATGGCTGCATGTATTTACTCAGTCCATAAGGCATGTGTGTGCACTGAAAAAGCCCAGTGATTGTGCCTGTAACTGCATTGCTTGTTCTGCAGTCCGACCCATGCTGGAGCGTGGTGTGAAATGTAATTTATCTGTGACATGCTGCACCCTCCGCATGGAACACAAGCATCTGTTTATTGACCTGCCCACAGTTCTGCATTACTGAGCAGCTGGTGGCTGAGCGCCTGCTCTTTCCACTGCCAGTGGTGGGCACCGTGGTCGGCGCATCAATCCGTCCCAGCTCTGAGTCTGCCTCTACAGACAATTTTTGATATTGTTCTGTTTGTTGCTCCTTCCTCTCAACCCTTTCTCCTTCCTAAGCTATAATGCTCATATTAGAATAAAACACCACATGTGTTTTTGCCCTGTTATTTTGGTTCGGGTAGTAGTAAAAAAAATAATCAAGTGGCGTTACAGCAGAAAAGAACAGAGCTGTGTGACAAGGTCAACGGGCAAGAAGCTATGGTGCTCCAGATGTGTTTTTAGTCAAGTAGAGGGGGTGCGATCTGATGGGGGTCTTGGTCTGGTTAATGCATACATCAAAAGCACAGGCTGCCAAACTGAGCCTGAAGTGGTATCAGTGTTGGATGAGTGAAATAGCAGAGGAGGTGAGAGAGCAGCATGGAGTAAGAGAAGGGGGTGCTGCTGTGAAAGGTGGGGGGGGGGGGGGGGGGGGGTTACAGAGTGTTGTCTGCATTGTTGAGCAGGTTAGCAAATTAACAGGGAATTAAGATGTCCTGCATTCCTGCCCTAGCAGAACCCAGTAATCCTGGAGCCACCAGGGCAGAGAGCTAGTGCCCATGTACAGGGCTCTACAGACTGTACACTACACCCCTGCCCGCAGTGTGAAGGCCACTCCACCAGCAGAGCATAGCCCTCCTCTGTGTACACAGCTTTAGATCAGGGGTGCTAACTACTTGAAACAGCAAGATTATCATTGGGACTTAATTGTCGCTCTTAGCACTCTGCATTTTTTTTAAAGTCACCTCCCTCACTGTATGTGACCTAGTCCTAGTACAAACCTAGCTTGATGTTGATGCTGCTGTTTGTGCGGCCACAGATGTAAGTAACCCTTTGACAAAGTTGTTGAGCTTAGTTTCTCTGCATGCTGAGCCAGGGTATTTTATTGCAGGCTCCCATGGCAACTGTTTGGCCCCTGGATATGGGCTATAGCAGTGTTTCCTAACTCCAGTCCTTGAGTACCCCTAATAGCACACATTTTTGTTGTAGTCCCTGACAAACTCATCTGATTCAACTCATTGAGGGCTTGATGATTAGTTGACAAGTTGAATCAGGGGTGCTTATCCAGGGCTACAACAAAAATGTCTACGGTTGGGGGTACTCGAGGACTGGAGTTAGGAAACACTGGGTTAAAGCAATTCCAGGAAACTGGGTTACTTCCTCAGTCGGTGCGAACAACTTCCTGTCCTCTCCAATATTGGACTGGAGCCAGTGCTCGGGGACGCCCATGTGTGTGCATCCTTTGTCAGTGTTTCATAATTACTTCCCCATCTCACTCCTCAGCCATTAGTTCAAATCCCCTTCGTCACTCATTCCCTCTCCGCAATGGGACCCAACTAACAGAGCCTCCCCTCCCCAGGGTTTGTAGTGGTTTCAGTAACAAAGCAGTGGTGAGCATTGAGGGGGGAATCAACGTGTGCCAGCCAACTGCACAGCAACATGCCAAGGCCCCTGGCCCTGACTAGAGACACTGTTTGTTTGTCTTTGATCTGTGCCCTTTTTTCAATTCCCATTTGTTCCAAAATATTTTCATTAATGACTGTCTTGTGATATATCCTCATTGGAGCTTCTGAAATAGACATGGAACTGGTTAATATTGAATTTCTGAAATGGACAGAGATCTCTGGTTGTCAAATGTCTTACAGTGCACAGACCAATGCAGGCGCATGCACACACGCACAGAGAGAGAAAGGAAGAGGGAGCGTGAGGAAGAGGGATAGGTATTCACTTCCATTTCTACTCATGTGGTCATTTCATTGTCCAGCCCACACAGTCTCTGACCGCAGTCACACATGCACCTGCTCGCATCACTACACGTGTGGTGGAGGAGTCATTACTGGCTCTCTGTGTGTGTGTTGTCACAATACCAGAAGTTTGACTTTGATACTAATACCAGGTTTAGTATCACAATACTCTATACCATCACGATACGCAATACTGAAACGATACCAAAACACTAAACCACAGCAAAAAAAGAAGGCATATTAGCCAAAGTCATAGATTGGGACTTGATACAGACAGATAAACTCAGCTACTACTTTGTTCAATCATTGGGCATCTTTTGAATTGCATTTAAATAATTTTAAAAAACTATATGTAAACTTTTTTCAGAGACTGCCATGTATGCGTTAATGAATCAATTATACAATAATACAATCAATTTGACTTTGTTTTTACCAATATAACTTGTATTTGAATGTTAAATCAACATGTAGCCTAGACCTATTCACAGTACAGGTAGCCTAGTGGTTAGTGTTGGGCCAGTAACTGAAAGGTTGCTGGATCGAATCCCTGAGCTGACAAGGTAAAAATCTGTCGTTCTGCCCCTGAACAAGGCAGTTAACCCATTGTTCCCCGGTAGGCCGTCATTGTGAATAAGAATTTGTTCTTAACTGACTTGCCTAGTTAAATAAGGGTTACATTTTTGTATAAAAAAAATGCATATCAATAGGAGTGTGTGTGCATGCATTGAGTTATTTATCTGGTTTTGGCTGATTTCATGGGTCTACTGATCAACAACGTTTGCATGGATGTAGTTTTTCTTGTAAAAATGTGCGCTGTATCTTTTAACAAGTAATTACATCATTCATGAAGCAAGAGGGGGGCGGCCTGTCAGAGCACAGTCAGTTTGCTGGGGCAATAGATCATCTCTGGGAGAGATGTGAGAGAGAGACTGAATAAGTGAATTAATAATGTTTTTGGTGGCAGAGGAGAGAGAGGCAGTCGGGACTGGGCTGTATAGACAGACGCCTGCCCCAGTCGCCCCTCCGTTCAGCCTCTGCTTCACATTAGCTCCTCACAGCCTTACACTCACATCAGCGGGGATCACAGGCTGCTCCCACCCAGACACTGTAAATCTCATCTGTTCTTCCTTTCTTCTCCTTTCCTGTCATGCCATCTCTTTTTTTCTTCTTCATCTCTGTTCCTGCACTCACTTTAGCCATCCCTCATTCAGTTGCAATGTTGAGGAAACTAGATGGAGGAGCTGAGGAAAATTAATACAAATATAGCTCTAGTAGTATGTGTGGGAAGGAGGAAGGGTATGTTTTAGTCATCTAATACCCTTTGTGTTCTCCCTCTCCTGTCCAACTGACCCCAGTTTTCCTTAGCTGCCTGGTTCTTATCATGTCTACAATGTCAGGGAATTCCCCTAAAGTACATTTCACTGAATAGGAGAGCCTCCATTAGGGGGAAGAAAGAATGTCAGTTTGTAGTTACAATAGGCTGGTAAAAGTTATTTATCAGCGGGGTGTGTGGTCGTGTGGTGGTACTGTTTGTTGTGTCTGTGTGAGAGGAGTGGGGCCAAGCTGCAGTGGGGAGGACCCTCTCCTCCCTCTCCCAGAGTCCCCCCAGAGTCCTCCCTCCTTTCCTTCCTCTCCCAGAGACAAGGCCTGCTTCAAGGGCTGTCCCTGACAAAATAATGAAATAAGTATTGGTCTGCCGGAAGTCATCTGTTCTTTTGACCAATTGATTGGTTGACATTTTTAAATGTCTATTTTTTCGTATATAGACACACCCTATGTGTTTCAATAAAATCAACTATATGCATTCTATATGCATTGAGCTTGTCTGATGCTTTAAGTTTACGGTTGGATTAAATAAGACAAACACCTCGAGGGCGCCGTTTTCATATCTCAAAATAATTGTCATGTGTTTAATCAAAATTCTATCCAAATCTAAACGGAAATGATACAAACCTAAAAAGTAACTTTTATTTCCATTGCCAGCTATGTAAAAATAGCCTACATAAAACCAACAAATAAAAACTTTGCAGCCTGCAGGTAGAAATGATCCTGATAAAAATCCTATAAATCACATTGGCTACACATGGCCTGTCTTCAATGAACTTGAAACATTGTATCAACTATTAACTTGGGTCTGGCCTGAAGCTTGCACTAGCGAACTTGCAACATTGTATAAAATATTCTGGTCCCTCAGAGTTTCCTGTACCAGTGAGCATTTTTCTACGGATGGCCATGCTTTCCACCTGGCTACCCCTACCCCGGTCAACAGCTCTGCAACCCCCACAGCATCTTGCCCAAGCCTCCCCATTTCTCCTTCACCCAAATCCAGATAGCTGATGTTCTGAAAGAGCTGTAAAATCTGGGCCCCTCCAAATCAGCTGGGCTAGACAATCTGGACCTTCTCTTTCTAAAAGTATCAGAGAGTAGTACCCTGAACAGCTAATCAAATGGCTACCCAGACTATTTACATTGTCGTCGTCCCCCCCTTTACACTGCTGCTACTCTCTGGTTATTATCCAACTTTAACTCTGCCTACATGTACATGTTACCTTAATTACCTTGACGAACCTGTGCCCCAGCACATTGACTCTGTACCAGTACCCCCTGTATATAGCCTCGCTACTGTTATTTTACTGCTACTCTTTAATTATTTGTTATTTACAGTGGGGCAAAAAAGTATTTAGTCAGCCACCAATTGTGCAAGTTCTCCCACTTAAAAAGATGAGAGTCCTGTAATTTTCATCATAGGTACAAATGAGAAAAAAATCCAGAAAATCACATTGTAGGATTTTTAATTAATTTATTTGCAAATTATGGTAGAAAATAAGTATTTGGTCAATAACAAAAGTTCTATTTTGGTTTCATCTGACCATATGACATTCTCCCAATCTTCTTCTGGATCATCCAAATGCTCTCTAGCAAACTTCAGACAGGCCTGGACATGTACTGGCTTAAGCAGGGGGACACGTCTGGCATTGCAGGATTTGAGTCCCTGGCGGCGTAGTGTGTTACTGATGGTAGGCTTTGTTACTTTGGTCCCAGCTCTCTGCAGGTCATTCACTAGGTCCCCCCGTGTGGTTCTGGGATTTTTGCTCATCATTCTTGTGATCATTTTGACCCCACGGGGTGAGATCTTGCGTGGAGCCCCAGATCGAGGGAGATTATCAGTGGTCTTGTATGTCTTCCTAATAATTGCTCCCATAGTTGATTTCTTCAAACCAAGCTGCTTACCTATTGCAGATTCCTTCTTCCCAGCCTGGTGCAGGTCTACAATTTTGTTTCTGGTGTCCTTTGACAGTTCTTTGGTCTTGGCCATAGTGGAGCTTGGAGTGTGGCTGTTTGAGGTTGTGGACAGGTGTCTTTTATACGGATAACAAATTCAAACAGGTGCCATTAATACAGGTAACGAGTGGAGGACAGAGGAGCCTCTTAAAGAAGAAGTTACAGGTCTGTGAGAGCCAGAAATCTTGCTTGTTTGTAGGTGACCAAATACTTATTTTCCACCATAATTTGCAAATAAATTCATTAAAAATCCTACAATGTGATTTTCTGGATTTCTTTTTCTCATTTTGTCTGTCATAGTTGAAGTGTACCTATGATGAAAATTACAGGCTTCTCTCATCTTTTTAAGTGGGGGAACTTGCACAATTGGTGGCTGACTAAATACTTTTTCGCCCCACTGTATTTACCTAACACTTATTTTTTTTTAGAACCGCGTTGTTGGTTAAGGGTATGTAAGTAAGAATTTCACTGTAAGGAGCATATGACAATTTCACTGTATTCGGAGCATATGACAAATACATTTTGATTTGATCAGGTAAGCCTATTTTTTTATGACGTTTCCACTGGATCAGAGCATGACATTTGAGTGGTTATCGAAAGGGAGAGAGCTGGATAGATTTTTCAAATACATTGAGGAACAACGTATTGTCGTTCTCAATGGATGCAAAAACAGACTTTGTTTGCTTGATGTTTGAGGTAAAGAAAACATTACTTTGTGAAGCTCCACAGGTCATTAGTGGAGGTGCGTTAAGCCAAGCAGAAATACTATCAGTTCCCCAAATGGGCACATGTTCTATGCCTACATTTGTGTGCAGGCCAGGTTGCCTATAAACCCACTTCTATGTGTGTGCGTCCTTACTCAACATTGACAGGGGCGCTCCAAACAAAAGACTGACTAAATTGACAAAACTCGTAAATGTAATGAAATAAACCAAAATTTGTTTCTCAAATTTTCTAGCGTAGGTTGTGCACTCTGCAAACAATGTGTCCACTCCTACAATGAGAACGGAAAGACTGACTAAATAAACAAAATATAATAATATTGAATGCATTAACAACCATAACCAAAGTAACACACATTGTAGATTAGAAATGATAGGAATTAACGGTAATGTACTACTGGTGATATATGTAATGGGGAATTGATATACATTAACAATCAAACGCAAACAAAAACAATTCACACAATGAAGTTATGAAACAATGAATGTGCACAAATTGGCAGGAGAGAGCGCATTCTAGACTGAGAAATGCATTATGCATCTGGGCGCATGGTCAATCTGAAGTCTGCATTGGCCATGCAGCATTTACGTGATAAGGTCTCAGCAGAAGTCAGGGCAAGAATGGCCTCAGCCGAAATCAGGGCATTCATACTTTTTGCGCTTTGCGGAGTAGTACAGATCTGTTGTCAAGGAAGTGAGTTTGTGTTTTCTACAGGATGTACCACCCCCACCTACTGTCAACCAATCATGTCAATGCAGAGCTATACAGTGTTACAACATTTGGGGGGGTGAATGGCGATGCAGTACAGAGCTCGATTTGGCCTCTGCATGCCTCTGGAGGCTCCGCAATTGCCTCACAAACCTTTTATATGGAGCCTCCGACCACATTTTCGGATCAAGTATTGGCTTTTAGTCTAGGCCTCAGCAATTGATTAGTTCACCGAGATGGGCACAAATATATATACTTCTGGACTAAAACAATCTCGGTTGACCAACAGCCTAACAACCAAGCAATCGACCAGTCGACTAATTGGGGTCAGCCCTACTTGCTTCAGAATGTAAATGTAGTACGTAGTGACAGCCCATCCCAAATCCTGAGATCATTGCTCCTGCAGTGCTTCCCCTAGGATTTTCTTCAGCAGCAGTGGCAAAGTTAGCTTGGGATAGTGGGCCTGGCCAATTGTGCAGTCTCCAACCAAAATGTTTTGAGATCGGCCTCTTGGCCACAAGAAAGACAAAGAGCTAATTTCCTGAAATTATATACTTTGCTATGGGCAGAGAGAAAATTACACAGTTTTAAAGCTAGTTTCCTGCAATTGTACACATTTTGACATGGCTTATGCAGTGTTCTTATGCTATCTGAGTGACTCAAACATTAAAACAAAATCAGTGGCCCCATGCCATGCCATTTTTTTGAATTTTAGATTCTCCCTAATGGAGAGTTAGTTTTTAATTTCGTGATTGTTAGTTCTCAAAGATGTTATTTAAAAATATATAACTCCATTATCTTTTCTACATACTTTATATCTGGTTTTAGTCATTTAAGTTTACACTGAAAATGTTTTACCGACCACTGGTAAATTAATATAGGGTAAACACTGGCCTGGCATTGTGACGGCGTGTATGTGGAGCTTGTCAAACCAGCCAGGGGAAAGATCACAGCTGCTAACTCGCTCACTCTCTCCTTCTTGTTGCTCTTTTTAGCGCTCTTTCTTGTCGCTATACTTTGCTATTTTTTCTGTCCTCCTACTCAGTTCTGTTTTTCGCTTGTCTTTTTGCTTTCTGTTTCTTTACCCCTTTATATTCTACTTCCTGCTTTCTGTCTATTTCTCTCCTTCGTGTCTAAAAAGTTGTGAATTTTGGATCAATGTGGTGGCTGGCTTGAGCAGTTTTTACTGAAGAATTTCCTATTAATGAGCCAGTGTCTGTAGAGTGAAGCCCCAGACATGAATTTCACTGTTCAATCATGTGCATATTTTTGGCCCCTCTTTTTTAACCACAATGACCACAAATGAGACAGGACAGGAAAAGTATGTCTGCCTGCAGCACTTCCAAGTGTGTTTCTGTCACAAGAAGGCTAATAAGCCTAGCATATCGTTTTAGAAATGTTTTGATTTGCATTTTCTTGCAAATATCCCGTTGATAATAGCCTCTTTATGCCTATCTGTGGTTAATGCACATGTAGGATCAGCCTTGAATCATCAGTCACATGGGGACAAAAGTGAAGGATCCAGACAGAGAGTCACCTCAGTGTGATCTGTAATGTCTTCGTGTCTAAGTAGCATGAATAGTAGGTGTATTATTTTCATGGTCAGTTAACATGCAAAGTCACACATGGTATCACAGCATAGTTGTACACTGTACATCAGTATCTGGTCTGATATGTCAGCTGATGAGTGTGTGTTTTTGCCTCAGGTGTTCCAGGCTCATTCGGTTGCCCTAAATGGTAGTGGTAATTTCCATGTAAAAGGACTAGGACTGTCAAATGATTAAAATAATGAATTGAGTTAATGGCATTAGTTAATCGCGATTAAGTGCATTTTTGAATTTGCTCATGTGGACCTAAATAAACAATTTTCCATTTAAAAAGCTGTGCATTGAGTTATAGGCATACTAGACTGAACACAAATATAAACGTAACATGCAACAATTTCAAAGATTTTACTGAGTTACAGTTCATATGAGGAAATCAGTCAATTGAAATAAATTCATTAGGCCCTAATCTATGGATTTCACATGACTGAGAATACAGATATGCATCTTTTGGTCACAGATATCTTTAAAAAAAGGTAGGGGTGTGGATCAGAAAACTAGTCAGTATCTGGTGTGACCATCATTTGCAGCGTGACACATCTCCTTCACATGGAGGTGATCAGGCTGCTGATTGTGGCCTGTGGAATGGTGTCCCACTCCTCTTCAATGACTGTGTGAAGTTGCTGGATATTGGCGGGAACTGGAACACGCTGTCGTACACGTCGATCCAGAGCATTACAAGCGTGCTCAATGGGGGTTACGTATGGTGAGTATACAGGTCATGGAAGAACTGTGACATTTTCAGCTTACAGGAATTGTGTACAGATCCTTGCGACATACAGTGCCTTGCGAAAGTATTCGGCCCCCTTGAACTTTGCGACCTTTTGCCACATTTCAGGCTTCAAACATAAAGATATAAAACTGTATTTTTTTGTGAAGAATCAACAACAAGTGGGACACAATCATGAAGTGGAACGACATTTATTGGATATTTCAAACTTTTTTAACAAATCAAAAACTGAAAAATTGGCCGTGCAAAATTATTCAGCCCCCTTAAGTTAATACTTTGTAGCGCCACCTTTTGCTGCGAAGTCGCTTGGGGTATGTCGCTTGGGGTATGTCTCTATCAGTTTTGCACATCGAGAGACTGACATTTTTTCCCATTCCTCCTTGCAAAACAGCTCGAGCTCAGTGAGGTTGGATGGAGAGCATTCGTGAACAGCAGTTTTCAGTTCTTTCCACAGATTCTCGATTGGATTCAGGTCTGGACTTTGACTTGGCCATTCTAACACCTGGATATGTTTATTTTTGAACCATTCCATTGTAGATTTTGCTTTATGTTTTGGATCATTGTCTTGTTGGAAGACAAATCTCCGTCCCAGTCTCAGGTCTTTTGCAGACTCCATCCATCATTCTTCCAGAATGGTCCTGTATTTGGCTCCATCCATCTTCCCATCAATTTTAACCATCTTCCCTGTCCCTGCTGAAGAAAAGCAGGCCCAAACCATGATGCTGCCACCACCATGTTTGACAGTGGGGATGGTGTGTTCAGCTGTGTTGCTTTTACGCCAAACATAACGTTTTGCATTGTTGCCAAAAAGTTCCATTTTGGTTTCATCTGACCAGAGCACCTTCTTCCACATGTTTGGTGTGTCTCCCAGGTGGCTTGTGGCAAACTTTAAACAACACTTTTTATGGATATCTTTAAGAAATGGCTTTCTTCTTGCCACTCTTCCATAAAGGCCAGATTTGTGCAATATACGACTGATTGTTGTCCTATGGACAGAGTCTCCCACCTCAGCTGTAGATCTCTGCAGTTCATCCAGAGTGATCATGGGCCTCTTGGCTGCATCTCTGATCAGTCTTCTCCTTGTATGAGCTGAAAGTTTAGAGGGACGGCCAGGTCTTGGTAGATTTGCAGTGGTCTGATACTCCTTCCATTTCAATATTATCGCTTGCACAGTGCTCCTTGGGATGTTTAAAGCTTGGGAAATCTTTTTGTATCCAAATCCGGCTTTAAACTTCTTCACAACAGTATCTCGGACCTGCCTGGTGTGTTCCTTGTTCTTCATGATGCTCTCTGCGCTTTTAACGGACCTCTGAGACTATCACAGTGCAGGTGCATTTATACGGAGACTTGATTACACACAGGTGGATTGTATTTATCATCATTAGTCATTTAGGTCAACATTGGATCATTCAGAGATCCTCACTGAACTTCTGGAGAGAGTTTGCTGCACTGAAAGTAAAGGGGCTGAATAATTTTGCACGCCCAATTTTTCAGTTTTTGATTTGTTAAAAAAGTTTGAAATATCCAATAAATGTCGTTCCACTTCATGAATGTGTCCCACTTGTTGTTTATTCTTCACAAAAAAATACAGTTTTATATCTTTATGTTTGAAGCCTGAAATGTGGCAAAAGGTCGCAAAGTTCAAGGGGGCCGAATACTTTCGCAAGGCACTGTAGGTCTGTGCATTATCATGCTGAAACATGAGGTGATGGCGGTGGATGAATGGCACCACAATGGTCCTCAGGATCTCATCACGGTTTCTCTGTGCATTCAAATTGCCATCTATAAAATAAAATTGTGTCCGTAGCTTATGCCTGCCCATACCATAAACCCACTGCCTCCATGGGGCACTATGTTCACAATGTTGACATAGGGCAAACCACTTGCCCACACAACGCCATGCTATTTGCCTGGTACAGTTGAAACCGGTTACGACACCGAACTGCAGTCAGGTCAAGACTCTGGTGAGGACGACTAGCACGCAGATGGCCTTCCCTGAGACAGTTTCTGACAGTTTGTGCAGAAATTATTTGGTAATGCAAACCCACAGTTTCATCAGCTGTCCGGGTGGCTGGTCTCAGATGATCCCGCAGGTGAAGAAGCCGGATATGGAGTTTCTGGGCTGGCGTGGTTAAATGTGGTCTGCGGTTGTGAGGCAGGTTGGACGTACTGCCAAATTCTCTAAAACAACGTTGGAGGCAGCTTATGGTAAAGAAATTAACATTCAATTATCTGGCTACAGCTCTGGTGGACATTCTTGAAGTCAGATTGACAATTGTACCTGTGTAATGATTATGCTGTTTAATCAGCTTCTTGATATGCCACACCTGTCAGACAGGAGTGGATTATCTTGGCAAAGGATAAATGCTCACTAACAGGGATGTAAACAAATTTGTGATGTACATTTTTTTGTGAGAAATAAGCTTTTTGTGCATATCTAACATTTCTGGGATCTTTTATTTCATTTCATGAAACATGAGACGAACACTTTACATGTTGGGTTGATATTTTTCTTCAGGTTACACTACCGTTCAAAAGTTTGGGGTCACTTAGAAATGTCCTTGTTTTTGAAAGAAAAACACATTTTTTGTCCATTGAAATAACATCAAATTGATCAAAAATACAGTGTAGACATTGTTAATGTGGTAAATATTTTAATGGCTGATTTATGGAATATCTACATAGGCATACAGAGGCCCATTATCAGCAACCATCAGTCCTGTGTTCCAATGGCACGTTGTGTTAACTAATCCAAGTTTATCATTTTAAAAGGCTAATCGATCATTAGAAAATCCTTTTGCAATTATGTTAGCACAGCTGAAAACTGTTGTTCTGATTAAAGAAATAATAAAACTGACCTTCTTTAGACTAGTTGAGTATCTGGAGCATCAGCATTTGTAGGTCCAGTTACAGGTTCAAAATGGCCAGAAACAAATACCTTTTTTCGGAAACTTTGTATTCTGGTTAGAGCCAGTTTGCGCAGTTCTGTGAAGGCAATATTACACAGCGTTGTACGAGATCTTCAGTTTCTTGGCAATTTCTCGCATGGAATAGCCTTAATTTCTCTTAACAATAATAGACTGACAGGTTTCAGAAGAAAGGTCTTTGTTTCTGGACATTTTGAGCATGTAATCGAACCCACAAATGCTGATGCTCCAGAAACTCAACTAGTGTGTAGAATAATACCCAAATATGCAAAGAAGGATATCACATATCTATATAACTTTTGTGTACCTATTCAGGATACATCACCATGAAGAGATTCATTCATATGAATCTCGTCATCCATAATTATGCGTTTACATGTAGTACAGATCAGGGACCCATGATGAAATTCCGTTACTGGGTGTAAATCCACTTCACTTACTGTAGTTCAATAAACAAAATATTTTTTTTTCAAATTCAATGTGTCGTGTCATAGCTGACACCCACCCCATTCTTTCTACAGACATAGTTGAATCTTAATTCAGAGCAGATATTCAAGAGTTTTTGGAAAACGAGGACACGTAAAAAACAGTAGCTTTGGATTTGTATGTGAGCCTGCATCGTGTAATTCCTTTCAGAATGGTATGCTTACCATATGTGACAGTCTTCTCACAGGAAGTAGTGTTAACGCTGAGCACACTTCCTGTGCTGTGATGACTGTCCTGTCACACAAGGGTTGGCGTTGCTGTGAAGTCGTCTGACCTGCCCTCTTTCTTCCTGGAAAAGCTCCCTCTGGGTTTTGGCAGTGACTCATCCACTGGTTGATTATGGCAGTGAACCCCAGGCAAATACTTAGACCACACTAAATTAGGCATCAATTTAAAAGGCTTACACTTTATTTTTTAACGTTGTCTTTCTAGCAGCTAAAGATTTTTACAAATGCATGTTCTGTTCCTTCCTGTTGAAAATACACATTTTTAGAATGGTGCATACATGGTGATCTGAAATGCTGTCAGCTTTTTTCATACCTTGAGTTTAATCAACACTATCAGCGCTCATATTAAATTTGAACATTTATATTGGCAAGTAACATCATCATTCTATTTGGCATGTGCCACCACCTGGTATTCATCAGAACCACTTGAGTTTAGTCTCTGGTTGAATCCTCACCACACGATAGAGGATGTGTTTGGGCCTAAGTGTCTGATTGGCAGCCAGATAAATGAGCTTTGTGGTCACTGATGTCTCTGTCTGCTGTGTGTTCACTCGCTGAGCTATCTGGCTCTAGTAGTTTCCTATGTTGCTATGATCCCCTGGGGATGGGTTTTGCAGTACTGGTGAGTTATACATGAGTTTGATTGGTATAAGACTGTTGAAATATATATTAGGATAATTTGATCTACACTACAGTATGTGGACACCTGCTTGTCGAACATCTCATTCCAAAATCATTGCCATTAATATGGAGTTGGTCCTCCCTTTTGCTGTCATAACAGCCTCCACTCTTATGGGAAGGCATTCTAGTAGATGTTGGAACATTGCTGTGTTGACTTGCTTCCTTCCATTCAGCCATAAGAGCATTAGTGAGATTGGGCACTGATGTTGGGTGAGTAGGCCTGGCTCGCAATTCATTCCAAATGTGTTCGATGGGGTTGAGGTCAGGGCTCTGTGCAGGCCTGTCAAGTTCTTCCACCCTGATCTCGACAAACCATTTCTGTACGGCCCTCGCTTTCCTGTTTCAGCATGTCAATGCTTCTGTGCACAAAGGGCCTTCCCCCAAACTGTTGCCACAAAGTTGGAAGCATAGAATCGTCTAGAATGTCGTCGTATGCTGTAGAGTTAAGATTTCCCTCTGGAACTAAGGGGCCTAGCCCGAACCATGAAAAACAGCCCCAGACCATTATTCCTCTTCCTTCAAACTTTACAGTTAGCAGTATGTATTGGGGCAAGTAGCGTTCTTCTGGCATCAGCCAATTTCAGATTCGTCCGTCGGACTGCCAGGTGGTGAAGCGTGATTCATCACTCCAGAGAATGCGTTTCCACTGCTCCAGAGTCCAATGTCGGCTTCACACCATTCCAGTTGACACTTAGCATTGCACATGGGGGTCTTAGGCTTGTGTGCGGCTGCTTGGCCATGGAAAACCATTTCATGAAGCTCTCAATGAACCGTTCTTGTGCTGACGTTGCTTCCAGAGGCAGTTTGGAACTAGGTAGTGAGCATTGCAACCCGAGGACAGACGTGTCCCATTCTATGAGCTTGTGTGGATTACCACTTTGCAGCTGAGCCATTGTTGCTCCTAGACTTTTCCACTTTACAATAACAGCACTTACAGTTGACCGGGGCAGCTCTAGCAGGGCAGACATTTTACAAACTGACTTGTTGGAAAGGTGGCATCCTAAGACGGTGCCACGTTGAAAGTCTTTTTTACATTTAAAAAATTTTTTTTTACCCCTTTTTCTCCCCAATTTTGTGGTATCCAATTGTTGTAGTAGCTACTATCTTGTCTCATTGCTACAACTCCCGTACGGGCTCGGGAGAGACGAAGGCTGAATGCCATGCGTCCTCCGATACACATCCCAACCAGCCGTACTGCTTCTTAACACAGCGCGCATCCAACCCGGAAGCCAGCCGCACCAATGTGTCGGAGGCTACACCGTGCACCTGGCAACCTTGGCTAGCGCGCACTGCGCCCGGCCCGCCACAGGAGTCGCTGGTGCGCAATGAGACAAGGAGATCCCTACCGACCAATCCCTCCCTAACCCGGACGACGCTAGGCCAATTGTGCGTCGCCCCACGGACCTCCCGGTCGCGGCCGGTTACGACAGAGCCTGGGCGTGAACCCAGGGACTCTGATGGCACAGCTGGTGTTGCAGTACAGCGCCCTTAACCACTGCGCCACCCGGGAGGCCCGCCACGTTGAAAGTCGCTGAGCTCTTCAGTAAGACCATTCGACTGCCAATTTTTGTCTATGGCGATGTTTATCTATGGCTGTGTGCTCGATTTTATACACCTGTCAGCAACGGGTGTGGCTGAAATAGCCGAATTCACTAATATGAAGGGATGTCCACATACTTTTGTATATATAGTGTATGTTTTCAAGAGGGTTCTGAATAAACAGATATTGGAAGGCCTATAGAAAAATATCAATAGCATTATTTATTATTTATCCCGGGAAAGGGGAGTGGGTTTGGATGGAAAATCCCAGTAAATTTTGGTAACCCAGTTCCAACCATTAAACCCTATTCTTGTTGTATTCCTGTCTGTTACAGCTCTTCAGTGTCTGGATGCTGTTAAGCCGTGTGTGAACAATGCTACGTGTGCCACCTTCACCAACGGGACAGGGTACTGCAGGTAAGACTGGCTTGGCTGAGGAGGAACCCCTCAGCTGATTGTTGATTCCAGGACTAACCCAACCCAGGGGATAAATCCAACCCCATCTTTCCACAGGCACAGGGAACACTGACTAAAACCAACACGGAGAGCACCACCAAAACATATACCTCCAAAGAGATCTCGGGGGATCTCCCAAGTTGTTGTTGCCAAATTAGTGACTCTGCCACTGTATTCATTGGTAACACTATCATTCACTGTCTAAATCCAGATAGGGTATTGCTTTTTAATGTTGGGGAATTCCACATTAACAGAGTGACACTGAGACTGACTTTTCACTTTAAAATGTATGTGAAACAGAACCCAATGATTGCAAAATTAAACATTTTCCACATAAAATTTGACAAAAACACATTTACTTGAAGAACAGTGCAGATGCAAAGTTTGATAACAGAATACCGGCACCAACAGCACTAACAGTCATTCTGTTACCAAACCTTGCATCTGCACTGTTCTTCAAGTTCTTCTCTTAACACAGGGGCCCCCCAGGGGTATGTCCTCAGCCCTCTGCAGTACTCCATGTTCACTCACGACTGCGTGGCTTTGTATGACACCAACTCCATCATTATGACCATCCTGTGTCACTTTACTTGGACTAAGAAAATACACTTTATGACACTGTCAATAAGCATTATGACCAGCATAATCATATAAGCCAGATAGGCCTATCACGTACATGTCCTTATGTCAATCATCAGTCAAAAAGAGGGTGTCTTGTCCTGCTCCTGAAATATGCATTAGGGTAGGTGCATGTCTGACATCAATGTGTGCGCAATTACAATGGTTATTTAATATGGTACATTTCAGAAAATTGTATATAACATAAACATACTGTTGACAAGTAGGTTATGGTGTAATGGAATGTTTTGCCTTGTGTGGTAGGTTTTGTGAGTTTTGACACTTATGTAGGTGTCATAACCAGCCATAAAATAATGCAGGTCTAAATATATGTTGTGACGGTGTTATGACCATATTATGACAGGTTATGTCAGCTGTTATGACATAAAGACATGGTATTGACTGTGTCATAATGTGTTAGGTGGCTGGATGTCAAGTACAGTGCTACCTAATTTTCATTGGAAATTGTTAAGTAGACCTTTTGCATAAACAAACCATACAATTTTAACTTTGCAATCATTGGTTTTTATTTGACATACATTTTACAGTGAAAAATCTGAGTCTGTGTCACTCTGTTACCATGGAATTGCCTTGTTCTGTAAAGGTCTGTAGTTATTTAGGTTTGTCATGACATAGTCCTAAACCTAATTCCTTTGAAAGTGCTTGTAATTATGACCTTAGCAGAGAAAGAACAGATACTCCCAATCTGATCACCAATTATGGAAGCACACAGCTGGATCATAAGCCTATTACGTTTCATTTAATGGTATGTGAATCACACTCTGTTTCTGTTCCCAAAGGTTTGCTGCTTTCAAAATAAATAGAAAACATCTAGGCTATAATCAATGTTTGCAAATACACTACATGACCAAAAGAATGTGGATACCTGCTCGTCAAACATCTCATTCCAAAATCATGGGCATTAATATGGAGTTGGTCCCCCCCTTTGCTGCTGTAACAGCCTCCACTCTTCTGGGAAGGCTTTCCACTAGATGTTGGAACATTACTGAGGGGACTTCGATGGGCTTGAGGTCAGATCTCTGGGCAGGACAGTCAAGTTCTTCCACACCGATCTCGACAAACAATTTCTGTATGGACCTCACTTTGTGCACGGGGGCATTGTCACACTGAAACATCAAAGGGCCTTCCCCCAAACTGATGTGACAAAGTTGGAATCACAGAATCGTCTAGAATTTAATTGTATGCTGTAGCACTAAGATTTCCCTTCACTGGAACTAAGGGGCCTAGCCAAATCCATGAAAAACAGCCTCAGATCATTATTCCTCCGCCACCAAACTTTACAGTTGGTGCTATGCATTGGGGCAGGTTGCGTTCTTTAGGCATCTGTCAAACCCAGATTTGTCCTTCGGACTGCCATATTGTGAAGCGTGATTCATCACTCCAGAGAACGTGTTTCCACTGCTCCAGAGAGCAATGGCGGCGAGCTTTACACCACTTCAGCCGACGCTTGGCATTGCGTGTGGTGATCTTAGGCTTGTGTATGCAGCTGCTTGGCCATTGAAATCCATTTCATGAAGCTCCCGATGAACAGTTATTGTGCTGACGTTGCTTCCAGAGGCAGTTTGGAACTCGGTAGTGAGTGTTGCAATCGAGGACAGATGATTTTTACGAGTTACACACTTCAGTACTCGCCGGTCTCTTACTGTGAGCATGTGTGGCCTACCATGTTGTGGCTGAGCCATTGTTGCTCCTAGACATTTCCACTTCACATTAACAGTAGTTACAGTTGACTGGGGCAGCTCTAGCAGGGCAGACATCTGACTTTTTGGAAAGGTGGCATTCTATGACAATGCCACGTTGAAGGCCATTCTACTTTCGATGTTTATCTATGGCTGTGTGCTCGATTTTATACACGTGTCAGCAACGGGTGTGGCTGAAATAGCCAAATCCACTCATTTGAACTGGTGTCCACATACTTGTGTATATATAGTGTATGTTACTCTACAGGTGTAGGGAGTCCATTGTGTGTCTTCTCCTGGTCTAGAACACGACAGTGACCTTGGTAGCTTTTTACCATCAGTGGTTGTAATGAGAACGACTAGGAGGATAAGGGAGCCGAAGGAAAATAACACTGAACTTGAGTCAAACACACTGGTTTTAAGGGTGACTATTGAGTAACTGGCATTGACTGCCCCAGAGGGAAGTTTCAACATTCGAGTTTGTCCCTCTTCTCTATTATCTAAAAATATAAATGTACTCCTTTGTCCCATATTGAATGTCTATGATGATAACGGTAGCAGCAGAGTTGAGTATGTGAAGGCTGAGGGGCCTGGCAGCGGGCTGCGCCTCCTGAAGAGAGGAGTCTTTCAGTCCAAGGCCAGTCAGGTGACCGAGAGCAGGGCAACTGTTAGACTGATTAACCAATCAGTCTATGTGCCGTCGTCACACAGTCACGGCTCCTTCCCGCCGGCCGACCTCAAAAGAGTCATTGTGTGAAAATCCCATTATGTATTTATTAGACTTCCAACATATTAAAAGGCAAGCAGTGAAAAATAAACAGCGACCTTCCATTCCCCCTCAAGACATGTGTAATTATGGACTGTTGAGCAGCCCAGGGGTGAGAGAGATAATTATGATGACTACTGTTGTGTTGACATGTTGTCTTTTGGACAAGACCGGACATTGGCAGGGGACGAGGAAGGCAGGCTGAAATGTGCTTGAAGGCGGATTGATGGCTGCCTGTTGGCTTTTGTGCAAATGGACAGGAGGATTCAGAGAAGGGAACAGGATAATTCAGAGAAGGGAACAGGAGGATACAGAGAAGGGAACAGGAGGATACAGAGAAGGGAACAGGAGGATACAGAGAAGGGAACAGGAGGATACAGAGAAGGGAACAGGAGGATACAGAGAAGGGAACAGGAGGATACAGAGAAGGGAACATGAGGATACAGAGAAGGGAACAGGAGGATACAGAGGAGGGAACAGGAGGATACAGATAAGGGAACAGGAGGATACAAATAAGGGAACAGGAGGATACAGAGAAGGGAACAGGAGGATACAGAGAAGGGAACAGGAGGATACAGAGAAGGGAACAGGAGGATACAGAGAAGGGAACAGGAGGATACAGAGAAGGGAACATGAGGATACAGAGAAGGGAACAGGAGGATACAGAGGAGGGAACAGGAGGATACAGATAAGGGAACAGGAGGATACAAATAAGGGAACAGGAGGATACAGATAATGGAACAGGAGGATACAGATAAGGGAACAGGTGGATACAGAGAAGGGAACAGGAGGATACAGATAAGGAGATAGGGGTACATTCAGCTGATGCTTAGTAATGCTTTTTCATTGAGGTGACACCCAAGCATTCCTCTCTCTCTATCTTTTTGCTTACTGGGAACGTATGAGAGAGATGAGTCTGGGAGGGAGAGGCTGGTTGGCTGGCTGGCAGAGCAGAGTCTGGGAGGGAGGGGCTGGCTGGCAGTCTGGGAGGGAGGGAGGGAGAGGCAGGCTGGCTGGTTGGCAGAGCAGGGTGTGTTTCAGCTGTTGGACCGGTGGGACTACAAACCTTCAGCCAGGGTGTGTGAAAGAGGCGTGTGTCACCGCTGTGTGTTTTGTGTCGCCTGTCCGTTGAGCCTGGGCCCAAGTGTACCTATATGTCACAGCACAGTGTTGATCTTAACATTTAGAAAACATAAGCTACGCTAGACCAATAAGGCCCAAAGAGAATGGCCGTTGGAGGATGTTCCTGTTTTTAGGAACATTCGCAAGATACAAGAGCCTAGTACCTGAGCACAGCAACCCTAGGGCGAGTGATGGCATCCAAACTTTTTTTTCTTTGCTGAACAAAATCCCTTTGTCTACTGCAGTGCCATGGTGCAAACTGATTATTTCTCCTCTTACTCTCTTGGTCTCTCTTTCTTTTCTGGCTAGATAATTTAGTGTGTAGTTTGTTTGACCTGACAAGTAGAATTTGCCTTGGGGCAGAGGGAGGAAGAAAGAGAGAGTAAAGAAAGGAGGATGTCTCTTTAGCAGTAATTTGAGGAGAGTATCTCAGAGCAGACTCGTCGCTGATGAGCGGTGGGGAGGAGGGGAGAGAGAAATTACCCTGTCACTGCCCCTCACTCATCACTCTGTCCGTCAGTCATCTCTCAGTCTGCCGGGCTAGATGCCTCTGGACACAACTTGCCTGGCTTCTTAATCCTTTGCTCTCTCTCTCCCTCAATGTATCTCCCTTTTCATTATTCCCACCATCTCCTCCCTTTCTTTTCATTTAACCCCTCCACCCTACTTTTTGTATCTCTGTCTCAGTCCCTCAATCACTCTGTTACCCCTTGTCTTTGTCCCACTGACTTAACGTTACCCCCTTTCTACATGTCTGTCAGTCCTTTCCCTGCAGAGAGCCATGATGTGATTTCCTATCCCAATGGAGCATCACACAGCCTCAGGTGAAACAGGAGAGAACCAGAAACTCTAGCAGTAAGGAGGGAGAGCAGAGTGGCAGAGCACTGCTGTAGCTCAATCACTTCCTCACTCCTTTCACTGCACTCTACTCCATACCTCTACTCCACTCCAGCAGACTAGCAAGCATACAGCCGCAGTAGCTGATAACACGCACACACACTGAGTGGCCAGGCAAACACATGACCAAAACCTAAGTCAATAAAACCCTGTGATTTTGAAGAAACAAACCCAAGGCGTTGATTTTTCTCTTCCTACTCTCGAGTCATCACAGTCCTCTTACCACCACAGCTCAACTATATGCATTGATAGTGTGGAACCACACAGATAAGAGGCTAAAGCCAGGCCCAAGGGCACCTTGAGACTAGGGAGTGGCTGGCCTGGCACTGGGACAGTCAAGCAGGGAAAGAGCTGAAGTGTGGCTGGCACAGAGGGCTAGGAAGAGGTCTGCCAGCAGGGGTGTTGGTGGATGTTAGGGAGGGGTATGACTGGGGGCTGTGTGTATGGTCTATGGGAAGGTTCAGGACGGGGTGGAGATGAGACCATTCATCATTATCAACTCTTGTCAACATGACCCGCTAGCCAAGAGGGACTGTCCCTTTTGAGGGTGTGTGTTTGTTCCTGCCACACACACACACATGCACCCCCACCTCCCACATGCACCCCCACCACCCACTCTCACCCTCAATGGGAGGAAGACTTACAGAATAGTGGGGAATATAACAACCAGATTCTAAACCCACAAGACACTGCAGTGACAAGTGGAACTCTGTGACAAAGATCTGTGGTGATAATGACAATAATGAAGAGGTGAAGCCACTCTGAAGCCATCCCACTGTGGTCTAATGTCCCATCTCTGAAGCCAGTACAGTTAAGCTGGGCTAACCATGTGAAGTTTAAAATGAGAGCCTTTTCAAAGGCCCAGTGGTTGTATGACCTCAATGAAATATGTAGGCCTCCTAGACCTTAATAACTAAATGGCACCACACAACAGAGGAAAGCAGATGGAGCATACAGACTCAAAATGGATTCCTCCTTCTGTCTGTCAGATCTTGATTCTTTTGGAGTGTGCTTTTAAATACAGTTTGCTATTTTACCACACAGCCCAACATTGGACTCCACCCTCCAACAGTCTCTTTTTCTCTCCTCTCTTCCGCCTTTCATTCCCCTCTCCCGTCTCCCCGCAATCCACCCTTTTTCTCTCTCTATTAATTACTTTCCATTCGCACCCCTCCCCCTTTCCCCCCCATCAGTCGTGTTGTTTTTGCAGCCTTTCTTTCTTCTCTTTATGAAAATAGGTTAAAGCTGAAGCTGAACGAGACCAAGTGTTTGCTTCCAAAAATACCACTCTGACATGTCTTCTGAGTAAAGAGCGTAGAATGCAGTGAGCAAAAAGGAATGGGAGAGTTTTATTGTAAAGAAGCCAAGAAAAGCAATACCTTTTCTATTATGCCCATGGAGTGTCATATAGCCTAGATCACACAGTCCCACAAGGATGATTCTGTGATTCAATTTTTACAGCTAGGAAATATAGCACATTTTCAGTGTGGACCTCCAGACCTCATTGAATACCAAATGTGGCCCCCGGGGAAAAATGAGTTTGACACCCCTGGCCTAGATCTTCTAAAAAGAGGCACACATCTCCCAATATTTTCAACCTACACCATCATTTTTGGTTTTGAATTTTTACTCTCTACTGTAGAATATATACTACATACTTGCACCAGAGAGTCCACCTACGCTCCAGTCCAACCAGCCAAAGCTAATGAGTCGAGTGTGAAATGTGAACAGGAACTCTGTTTGTGCAGCCCAGTCAGTGTGTGATGGCCAGAGGGAGAGAAGAGAGGAGGAGGGCATGACAGAGCTATTAGGCATTAGTGAGCGGGCGGGGATAAATGAGAGAGTTAGAGAGGCGAAATCCTCCCTTTAGCCCTCACCCACGCCCCAGTGGACAGGACCGGGAGAGGTCAGCCATCGGAGAGCCAGAGGTAGAGGGAGAGGGGGTGCAGGGACTGGACGGGGCCTCTAATGTGAACCAGCTGTAGAAACCTGACACCACGAGAAGAGAGAGGAAAGCTGCAGGGAACTGAACTGAGAGAAGGAAACGGGGAGGGAAAGAAAAATCCCACATTGAGGTTAACAAAGAATCCTATAGATGAGTTTGGCTGCAGAAACTCTGGGTTATTCCTGAAAGTAGAGCTGACTACAGTCTAGCTATGTGGTGAGGAGCAGTCTGGACCCTATTTGACTGAAGGGCTTTGTGCATGATTTATACAATTTATTTTTTTGTTCGAGTTCAAAAAAATGTATTTGTTCAACATTTCTGTGAACAGACTCCACAGGCCAACATGTTTTGTTGTATTATATACACTGAGTATATCAAAAATTAGGAAACACCTTCCTATTGAGTCGCATCCCTTTTGCCCTCAGAACAGCCTCAATTTGACGGACATGAACTTTCACAGCCATTGAAAGCGTTCCACAGGGATGCTGGCCCGTGTTGACTCTAATGCTTCCCACAGTTGTGTCAAGTTGATTGGATGTCCTTTGGGTGGTGGACAATTCTTGATGGAAACGGTTGAGTGTGGAAAAACCCAGCAGTGTTGCAGTTCTTGATACACTCAACTGTGTGCCTGTCACGTATTACCTTAACCCGTTCAAAGGCACTTCAGTATTTTGTCTTGCCCATTTACCCTCTGAATGGCACACACACAATCCATGTCTCAAATGACTTAAGGCTTAAAAATCCTTCTTTAACCTGTCTCCTCCCCTTCATCTACACTGATTGAAGTTTATTTAACAGATGACATCAATAAGGGATCATGGCTTTCACCTGGATTCACCTGGTCAGTCATTGTCATGGAAAGAGCAGATGTTCCTAATGTTTTGTACACTCAGTGTAAGTCATTTTAGGTCCTCTCCCCTAATAGTAATGATATGTGTCATGCACAGCCTTGTTCTTCTGTTGCAAGGGATAGGTACTGATTTGGTTAGGGGCAATATTATACTGAAGTGCAGCATGCAACAATTTCAAAGAGAGTTACAGTTGATATAAGGAAATCCTTCAATTGAAATTAAATCTGGTGTGACCACCATTTGCCTCATGCAGCGCGACACATCTCCTTCACATAGAGTTGATCAGGCTGTTGATTGTGGCCTGTAAAATGTTGTCCCACTCCTCTTCAATGGCTGTGTGAAGTTGCTGGATATTGGCGGGAACTGGAACACGCTGTCTTACACATCAATCTAGAGCATCCCAAACAGGCTCAATTGGGGACACGTTTGGTGAGTATGCTGGCCATGGAAGAACTGTGTACAGATCCTTGCAACATGGGGCTGTGCATTATCATGCCGGAACATGAGGGGATGGCAGGGGATGAATGGTACAACAATGGGCCTCAGGATCTCGTCATGGTATCTGTGCATTCAAATTGCCATTGATAAAATGCAATTTTGTTCGTTGTCCGTAGCTTAGGCCTGCCCATACCATAACCCACCGCCACCATGGGGAACTCTGTTCACAATATTGACATCAGCAACAACGCCATACATGTGGTCTGCGGTTGTTAGGCCGGTTGGACATTCTTACAAATTCTCTACAACTACAGTGCCTTGCGAAAGTATTCGTCCCCCTTGAACTTTGCGACCTTTTGCCACATTTCAGGCTTCAAACATAAAGATATAAAACTGTATTTTTTTGTGAAGAATCAACAACAAGTGGGACACAATCATGAAGTGGAACGACATTTATTGGATATTTCAAACTTTTTTAACAAATCAAAAACTGAAAAATTTATACGGAGACTTGATTACACACAGGTTTATCATCATTAGTCATTTAGGTCAACATTGGATCATTCAGAGATCCTCACTGAACTTCTGGAGAGAGTTTGCTGCACTGAAAGTAAAGGGGCTGAATAATTTTGCACGCCCAATTTTTCAGTTTTTGATTTGTTAAAAAAGTTTGAAATATCCAATAAATGTCATTCCACTTCATGATTGTGTCCTACTTGTTGTTGATTCTTTACAAAAAAATACAGTTTTATATCTTTATGTTTGAAGCCTGAAATGTGGCAAAAGGTCGCAAAGTTCAAGGGGGCCGAATACTTTTGCAAGGCACTGTATGTTGTAGGTGGCTTATGGTAGAGAAATTAATATTAAATTCTCTGGCAACAGCTCTGGTGGACATTCCTGCAGTCAGCATGTCAGTTGCATACTTCCTCAAAACTTGAGACATCTGTGGGATTGTGTTGTGTGACACAACTGCACATTTTAGAGTAGCCTTTTATTGTCCCCAGAATAAGGTGCACCTGTGCAATGATCATTCTGCTTACTCAACTTCTTGATATGCCACACCTGTCAGATGGATGGATTATCTTGGCAAAGGAGAAATGCTCAGTAACAGGGATGTAAACACATTTGTGCACATCATTTTATTGAAATAAGCTTTTTGTGTGTATGGAACATTTCTGGTATCTTTCATTTTCACTCATGAAACATGGGATCAACACTTGACATGTTGTGTTTATATTTTTGTTCAGTGTAATTGAATAGAGCACAAAAACCTGAAGGACAACCTATGTATCGCTGACGCTGTGACATTTCATTTTGTCAACACCGGTTTGATAATACCAATTTAATTCAATCAAATTTATGTCATCTTTTCTTTCAACACTGTTAAATTTCAGACAGATTTTTCAAATAAGTGCACATTAGTTTATAGCCATCTACACAGTAAAACATATTGTTCCCTTTAATCATACAGTATAGGTCTTACTGCTGAAACATAAAACGAACACTAACGTGGACATGGTCGGCTTTGTTTGACAGGCTGCTAATGTGATCTATGTTAGGGGAGCAGGGGCCGTGTCATCATTCTTTCAGAGGGTTGAGAGGTTGTCATGGAGTAGAGGGGAGTGCACATTCCCAGGGCATTAGTATTGTTGCGATACCTCTTAGTACAGCCTGTCGATGGTGTGGATAGTGTAACTGGAGAGAAGTGCTGAGACAGGGAGGAGACAAGATGGAGGGATGGGGAGGAGTTCTGGGGAAGTAGCTATGCCTGTGGAGCATGTCCAATCGGAGAGAGGTGAGGTGAAGAAGTCACAGCTCTTTGAAGATCTGTTTTCCTTGTCTTTCTAGAGGTTGTGTGTGTGAAACAACAAGTGTGTTAAAACAGGTGTGTGAACCCTCGGACTGTGTGATGAATACTTGGGTGAAGACAACACACACTTTCTATTGATCTATTCTGGGCTTCTCTCTGTCATTAATCATGACAGCTGGAGTTTCCCATGCTCTCTCAACCTAATATTTTCAAGCTGCATTTAGTGCAGAATAAATATAGTATGTGTGAGACTCTATTTAAAAAAGATTCAAATGATTCTCATTTACTGTGGTCCTGCATGTTTGTCTGTCAATTATCTGCAGGGGAAAAAATATTACCGGTTTGAAAAACTGTGTGTATGGGGTAGAGGTCGACCGATTATGCCTCATGCAGCGCGACACAATGACAATTACAACAATACTGAATGAACACTTATTTTAACTTAATATAATACATAAATAAAATCAATTTAGCTTCAAATAAATAACGAAACATGTTCAATTTGGTTTAAATAATGCAAAAACAAAGTGTTGGAGAAGAAAGTAAAAGTGCAATATTTGCAATGTAAGGAAGCCAACGTTTAAGTTCCTTGCTCAGAACATGAGAACATATGAAAGCTGGTGGTTCCTTTTAACATGAGTATTCAATATTCCCAGGTAAGAAGTTTTAGGTTGTAGTTATTATTGGAATTATAGGACTATTTCCCTCTATACCATTTGTATTTCATTAACCTTTGACTATTGGATGTTCTTATAGGCACTTTAGTATTGCCAGTGTAACAGTATAGCTTCCGTCCCTCTCCTCGCTCCTCCCTGGGCTTAAACCAGGAACACAATGACAACAGCCACCCTCGAAGCAGCGTTACCCATGCAGAGCAAGGGAAACAACCACTCCAAGGCTCAGAGCGAGCGAGTGACGTTTGAAACGCTATTAGCGCGAGCTAACTAGCCAGCCATTTCACTTCGGTTACACCAGCCTCATCTCGGGAGTTGATATGCTTGAAGTCATAAACAGCACAATGCTTGACGCACAACGAAGAGCTGCTGGCAAAACGCACGAAAGTGCTGTTTGAATTAATGTTTACGCGCCTGCTTCTGCCTACCACCGCTCAGTCAGATACTTAGATACTTGTATGCTCAGTCAGATTATATGCATGACACGCTAGATAATATCTAGTAATATCATCAACCATGTGTAGTTAACTAGTGATTATGATTGATTGATTGTTTTTTTATAAGATAAGTTTAATGCTAGCTAGCAATTTACAGGCAGTCTCCTTGTGGAGTGCAACAAGAGGCAGGTCGTTATTGCGTTGGACTAGTTAACTGTAAGGTTGCAAGATTGGATCCCCCGAGCTGACAAGGTGAAAATCTGTCGTTCTGCCCCTGAACGAGGTAGTTAACCCACAGTTCATAGGCCGTCATTGAAAATAAGAATTGGTTCTTAACCGACTTGCCTAGTTAAATAAAGATTAAATAAAGGTGTAAAAAAAAAATCTGCCACTCCGATTAATCGGTCGACCTCTAGTATGGGGGGGTGAGATGTGAAAAGGCTGTGTTTGTGTTCCTGTCGTCTGTTACCTGAGCCTCCTCAGGGAGATAGGTGTGGTGGCCTGTATCTGAGGCAGCAGTTCACTCTATGGCTGAGAGTCTCTCCACAATATGTTGGCAGTGTGCCAGACACACACACACACTCAACAGCACTGAGGAGCAAAAGGCCCCTGAGACAGTGTCTGTCTAGAGCAGGGTGACTGACCACTGATGATGCTTCAACATCAGTCTCTGACCACAACCCGCAGATAGAGCTTTAGAAAATACAGACACAACCAAGACAAAATACGAGACTTAAATACACACGTCTAGCTGACTACAGTACAAATTACACTGCCAAATAGAAAGAGACAAACTGAGAGGGAAATGTCAGACCGAGAGAAGCGGAAAGTGAAAGTAGGGGGTGGTGGGACAGGGGTAGGGGATAGAACGGGTGGAGTGCAGGTTTTCATTTTTCCTCTTGTGCAATATTGTAATTCCCTCTGTGCTGTTCGTCATGTGGTTAAATCACTTTACAGAGAGAGAAGAAAAGAGAAATGTATTCCCTATGTCTTGTGACCTAGTACACACACACACACACACACACACACACACACACACACACACACACACACACACACACACACACACACACACACACACACACACACACAGGTTCCAAGTGTTTGTCCAACTCCACATACGATTGTTCTTGTTTTTAGTTTTTGCCACTTGGGTAACTTCCATGTAAAACCACCTCGTCACATCCTTCTGCTTTTTGATATTTCAAAAACTTGACCTTGCTGTCAACCTTTCCCCCACTCAGTTCTTTTCAAATGTTTTAGCTCCAGCAAAATGTACATGACTAGTCCAAATAGTATTTTCCCTGTATGAATCACACACACCCTCTCCAATATAAGATTCTCACACTATGACATGTACTGTCCACTAGTACTGCTTTTCTTCCTCTTTGATGTATAGTGTTTGTTGTGTATGTTTCTATAGCTGATAATATGCTGTCTTTAATGTAGTAGCTAGCTGAGAAAACACCTATTGTCCTCTGTCTACAGGTGTGCCGCAGGCTTCCTGGGTGAGTACTGCCATCACAAAGACCCGTGTCATCCTGGTTACTGTCTGAATGGAGGGAACTGCTCAGTGGCTGTGTTGGGCATCCCGGGCAGCCCCACCTGCTCCTGTCCCCTGGGCTACACCGGGCAGCACTGTCAGACCCCCCAGAACTCCACCTGCTATCCCAACAACCCTTGTGCCAACAGAGGAGTCTGCACCTTGCTCTCCCTCGACAAGTACAAGTGCCAGTGTGCTCACGGATGGACAGGTCAGCTCCTCTCTGACTCAAAGTACTACTGTACAGTCCATTCCTGACAAGTGCTGTGCAGTTCACTAGTCCAAACCCCAATACATTATTTCCACTAGTCATCATATGTTTGGTACACGTGTTCAGGACAGTTCTTGGCCTTTGCATTGATCATAACTCTGTACTGTATGTTGTGGTCATGATAAGTAACCAAGGTTACAAGGACATGAGGCTCTGTTTCCTCTATTTTTCTGTTTTATAACCTTATATAAGCCCACTCATCTCTCTCTCTCTCTCTCTCTCCCTGTGCATCCAGGCATACGATGTGAGCGTGTGGACACCTGTCTACCAGGACCCTGTGCTAACGGAGGCACCTGCAGCTCTCTGTCCGGGGACAAGTTCAGCTGTACCTGTCCTCCAGGCTACTGGGGTCCTCGCTGCCTCAACGACACTGACGAGTGTGCTGCCTCTGCCCCGGTGTGTCAGAACCAAGGGGCGTGTGTCAACACCCCCGGCTCCTACAGGTGTAACTGCGCCCCCGGGTTCACCGGCCGCCACTGTGAGACCCCCTACATCCCCTGCGCCCCCTCGCCCTGCCTCAATGGGGGCACGTGTCGCCAGACTTCTGAGACCAGCTACTGGTGCCACTGCCTGCCAGGTAAGAGAGACCGAGGGAGGGAAGGAAGGAAGGAAATAAAGAAAGAATGAGAGAAAAGAACTAGAGAACGGCTTCATGAGGCCTGTAGCATATTGTTGCAATCAATGTTTGAGGTGCAAGCACTAGAATCCTGCTGGCGCTGCAACACTATTCACCATGTATTGAAACCCTACTGTACCCAGCAGAGCTATGGGCACAACAAGCACTGTCAACCATAGCCCATGTTATCTTTTTACATTATAACTTGTTATCACTATGATAACTGATACATGATATGACAGAGGTTGCCAGCCAGGTTGATAGCAGTGAAATAATAAGTATCATTCCTATTTTTGACACTCTCATGGAAGGTTTCAATGGGACTAACTGTGACAACAACATTGACGACTGCCCCGACCATCACTGCCGGAATGGAGGGACCTGCATGGATGGCGTCAATACCTACAATTGCAAATGTCCCCCGGAATGGACTGGTAAGTATAGAGAATAGTCTATGATTTTTTTTCTGTCTGTCTTTTTTTCTTCTTTGTTCAGTGTCTGTGTTTCTGTGTCTGTCTGTGGTTTCTCTCTGTGTCTAAATGGGGGACTTTTTTCTGCTCTTGTCTCACGTGTCCAACTCTCTTCCCCAAACCCCCAACAGGTCAGTCCTGTACAGAGGATGTGGATGAGTGTCGCCTGCAGCCCAACACGTGTCAGAACGGGGGGACCTGCAGCAACATCCAGGGCAGCTACACCTGTGTGTGTGTCAATGGCTGGAGTGGCCTGGACTGCTCTGAGAACATAGATGACTGTGCTACGGCTGCCTGCACCAAGGGCTCCACCTGTATCGACCGTGTGGCATCCTTCCTCTGTGTCTGCCCCTACGGAAAGACAGGTGTGGACAAACAGCCTGTCTGCTGCGTAGACATATACAGCTGTCTCCTATAGACTGATCAATGGATAAGTAGAAAGATAGTGTATTAATCCCCAAGGGGAATCTATAAGCACAGAAAACACAGGCCAAGTGACTGTTGAATATTCCCTGCCAGGTTTGCTGTGCCACGTGAACGATGCCTGCATCAGTAGCCCGTGCAGGGACGGGGCACAGTGCGACACCAACCCCATCAACGGCATGTTCAACTGCAACTGTGCCCCAGGCTACAAGGGAAGCACCTGCAATGACGACATCAACGAGTGCATCATTGGTGAGGGACAGATCAAAGCACATGATGCCCAAAGTGTTTTGTGAATAGACTATACAGACTATTCTGTAAGAAGTATCCTTCCTCTCTGTTTGATACTTTCTGTACTCCTTTATAGTTCTGTTTAACTAACCTCTCAGGCTTCCCCTCAGGTCCAAACCCCTGTGAGCATGGAGGATTGTGTGTGAACACGGATGGCTCGTTCACATGTAACTGTGCAAGAGGTTATGGTGGGCCGCGCTGTGAGACAGACATCAATGAGTGTGTCTCCAGCCCCTGCCAGAACGATGGCACCTGTCTGGACCGCATAGGAGACTACAGCTGCATCTGTATGGAAGGTAAGTGTGATCAGTGATTCCCTATCTCTCTTTCTCACACACACACACATACACACACACACATACACACACACAATACTGTTGTGTAATATTCTCTCTCTGTTTCCAGGATTTGAGGGAACACACTGTGAGATTGACATCAACGAGTGTGCCAGCTCTCCATGTCTGAACCAAGGGATCTGTCTGGATCAAGTCAAACGCTACGTCTGCCAGTGCCCTCTAGGTTCGTCTGCCTTTTTCTAATCAAATTCATTTCTCAATAGTGTTTCAGAAGGTGTCTAGCTACAGTATTTGACGCTGAGTTCCATCCCTGGCCTTTAGGATTCAGTGGGGAGATGTGTCAGATCGACATTGACGAGTGTTCCAGCACGCCCTGCCTCAACGGGGCCAAGTGTATCGACCGACCCAACGGATACGAGTGTGAATGTGCTGAAGGTACTAACCGCGCGCGCGTGTGTGTGCACTAATGTTCAAAGGTTTGGGGTCACTTAGAAATGCCCTTGTTTTTGAAAGAAAAGCACCTTTTTTTGTCCATTAAAATAACCTCAAATTGTTCAGAAATACAGTGTAGACGTTGTTAATGTTGTAAATGACTTTTGTAGCAGGAAACGGCAGATTTTTTTTTATGGAATATCTACATAGGTGTTCAGAGGCCCATTATCAGCAACCATCACTCCTGTGTTCCAATGGCACGGTGTGTTAACTAATCCAAGTTTATCATTTTAAAAGCCTAATTGATCATTAGAAAACCCTTTTGCAATTATGTTAGAACAGCTGAAAACTGTTGTCCTGATTTAAAGAAGCAATAAAACTGGCCTTCTTTAGACTAGATGAGTATCTGGAGCATCAGCATTTGTGGGTTCGATTACAGGCTCAAAATGGCCAGAAACAAAGACCTTTCTTCTGAAACTCGTCAGTCTATTCTTGTTCTGAGAAATGAAGGCTATTCCATGCGAGAAATTGCCAAGAAACTGAATATCTCGAACAACGCTGTGTACCATTTCCTTCACAGAACAGCGCAAACTGGCTCTAACCAGAATAGAAAGAGGATTGGGAGGCCCCAGTGCACAACTGAGCAGGAGGACAAGTGCATTAGAGTGTCTAGTTTGAGAAACAGAAGCCTCACAAGTTCTCAACTGGCAGCTTCATTAAATAGTACCTGCAAAACACCAGTCTCAACGTCAACAGTGAAGAGGCGACTCCGGGATGCTGGCCTTCTAGGCAGAGTTGCAAAGAAAAAGCCATATCTCAGACTGGCCAATAAATAGAAAAGATGAAGGTGGGCAAAATAACACAGATACTGGACAGAGGAATTCTGCCTAGAAGGCCAGCATCCCGGAGTCGCCTGTTCACTGTTGACGTTGAGACACCCGTACCCTGTCAGAACACAACTGAATGTCTCAAACGCATTAAGAAGGAAAGAAATTCCACAAATGAACTTTTAACAAGACACACCTGTTAATTGAAATGCACTCTGGGTGACTACCTCATGAAGCTGGTTGAGAGAATGCCAAGAATGTGCAAAGCTGTCATCAAGGCAAAGGGTGGCTACTTTGAAGAATCTCAAATAAACAAATCAAAATATATTTTATAACTATTGTTTTGGTTAATACAATATTCCATATGTGTTATTTCATAGTTTTGATGTCTTCACTATTATTCTACAATGTAAAAAATAGTAAAATGTCGAAAAACCCTTGAATGAGTAGGCGTGTCCAAGCTTTTGACTGGTACTGTGTGTGTGTGTGTGTGTGTGTGTATACATATATATATATATACATACATACACACACACACACACACAGTTGAAGTCGGAAGTTTACATACACCTTAGCCGAATACATTTTAACTCAGTTTTTCACAATTCCTGACATTTAATCCTAGTAAAAATTCCCTGTCTTAGGTCAGTTAGGATCACCACTTTATTTTAAGAATGTGAAATGTCAATAATTGTAGAGAGTGATTTATTTCATATTTTATTTCTTTCATCACATTCCCAGTGGGTCAGAAGTTTACATACACTCAATTAGTATTTGGTAGCATTGCCTTTAAATTGTTTAACATGGGTCAAACATTTTGGGTAGCCTTCCACAAGCTTCCAACAATAAGTTGGGTGAATTTTGGCCCATTCCTCCTGACAGAGCTGGTGTAATTGAGTCAGGTTTGTAGGCCTCCTTGCTTGCCCACACTTTTTCAGTTCTGCCCACAAATTTTCTATAGGATTGAGGTCAGGGCTTTGTGATGGCCACTCCGATACCTTGACTTTTTTGTCCTTAAGCCATTTTGCCACAACTTTGGAAGTATGCTTGGGGTCATTACCCATTTGGAAGACCCATTTGCGACCAAGCTTTAACTTCCTGACTGATGTCTTGAGATGTTGCTTCAATATATCCACATAATTTTCCTGCCTCATGATGCCATCTATTTTGTGAAGCGCACCAGTCCCTCCTGCAGCAAAGCACCCCCACAACATGATGCTGCCACCCCCGTGGCGGTTTTGGAGCAGTGGCTTCTTCCTTGCTGAGTGACCTTTCAGGTTATGTCGATATAGGACTCGTTTTACTATGGATATAGATACTTTTGTACCTGTTTCCTCCAGGATCTTTACAAGGTCCTTTGCTGTTGTTCTGAGATTGATTTGCACTTTTCGCATCAAAGTACGTTCATCTCTAGGAGACAGAACGCGTCTCCTTCCTGAGCGGTATGACGGCTGCGTGGTCTCATGGTGTTTATACTTGCGTACTATTGTTTGTACAGATGAGCGTGGTACCTTCAGGCGTTTGGAAATTACTCCCAAGGATGAACCAGACTTGTGGAGGTCCACAAGATTTATTTTTGATTTTCACTTGATGTCAAGCAAAGAGGCACTGAGTTTGAAGGTAGGCCTTGAAATCCACTGGTGGACCTCCAATTGACTCAAATAATGTCAATTAGCCTATCAGAAGCTTCTAAAGCCAGGAATTTTCCAAGCTGTTTAAAGGCGCAGTCAACTTAGTGTATGTAAACATCTGACCCACTGAAAAATATAGTGAAATAATCTGTCTGTAAACAATTGTTGGAAAAGTGACTTGCACAAAGTAGATGTCCTAACCGACTTTTACAAAGCTATAGTTTGTTAACAAGACATTTGTGGAGTGGTTGAAAAACGAGTTTAAATGACTCCAAAATAAGTGTATGTGAACTTCCGACTTCAACTGTATATGTATATACATTTCTTGCATGTTAAAACCATGATGTCTAAACTAAAGCTTTAACACAGGGAATATTTAACCATTACTCAATGTGTGGTTTCTCTCCCCAGGCTTCTATGGGCCACTGTGTAAAGAGAACATAGATGACTGTGACCCGGAGCCCTGCCACCATGGTGTGTGTCGTGATGGCATCGCCACCTTCTCCTGTGACTGCGACCCGGGCTACACCGGCTCCATATGTAACATCCAGGTCATGGAGTGCCACAGCCTCCCCTGCCAGAACCGCGGACGCTGCATCGACCTGGTCAACAAGTACCAGTGCAACTGTCTGCCTGGCACCTCAGGTGAGCGCAGCGAAAGAATGGGTGAAATATTTATCGTATTTCTTTGTTTTTGGGTTACAAAAACGTTCGTAATAAAGAGGAAACCAGTGCAATAACAGAATGTTTGGGCAAACAAAAAAACTCACATACACTGTGCGGTGTGGACGGTGCATCTCTGTCTGCAATCTATTTGTGAAACTTTGGTCTAGACTCTAGACCATGACTGATTTCTAGTTTGTGAAACTGTAGAAGACCATGACTTAATTGGTGTTTGTTATTTATCTCCAACTGACCCTTTAACTGCTACTCACTCAGTGCTGTCAGCCCCAAAGCTCTGTGCTGTGCTCCTGTGAACTTGAAACACCAGCAGCTTCTACTCTATTCTGTGGAGTAGAAGTGGCTTCCAGCAGGGTAGAGCAGAGCTCTCAGCTCAGAGCACCCAGACAGGAGGGGATCAGTCATAAGGGTAGGCCCAGCTCTGCTCTGCCCAGTACGCTGCCCTGGCCTGGGGGATTTGTGCAGGCCAGTGCACTGGTACTGTACACACACACGCAGGAGACAGCTTAGGTCGCACATACTTTCACTCGCTCAGCTAGCTCACTGTCTTTGTAACACACCTGTTAAACATGGTCAGCTAGTCCACTGCTCCCCCTGGTGGATGCCATTAGAACTGCAGCCAACGTAATGGAGTGCATATTCAAAAAGCTTCCAAATGCATCCTTCCTTTCTTACATTTGACTCAAAGCTAAATGGTTTGTCTTCTGGTTTTCTTCTCAGGGGTGAACTGTGAGATCAATGTTGATGACTGCGCCAGTAACCCCTGTGAGTATGGAGAGTGCCAGGATGGGATCAACGAGTACAAATGTGTCTGTGCTCCAGGGTACACAGGTAAACACACACACTTTCCCCTCTCAACTAATCAGATGCTTCTTCATGTTAATGACAGTACATGCCTGATTGTTCCAGTGAATTAATTAAGTCATTTCTGAATTATTTCTCTCAGGTGCAAAATGTGACGTGGACATCAATGAGTGTAATTCCAGCCCGTGTATGAGTGGGGGCACATGTGTAGACAAGGTGAACGGCTTCATCTGCCAGTGCCCCCCTGGCACCCACGGCCCCCTGTGCCACTCTGGCACCGACCACTGTGCCCCCCGGCCCTGTGTGCACGGAGACTGTGTAGAGCAGCAGAGCGGGTACGCCTCTCCTCACCTTATCTATTTCTCTCTGTCACTCTAGCTCTCTATCACTCTTTCTTGAGTCATTTTTGAGTCATTTTTCCTACCCATCGACATATATGATTTCAGGTTATATGAATGGAAATGTTGAATTGTATTAGTAGCCAAATTAGCTGACACCATGACGTCAGCTGATCTTCCTGGGCTCCAACACATAGTTCATATGATAGAAATGCATACTTTAGGTTACTCTCTGTCTGTCATGAACCCTTACTCCCTCCCTTGGTCTGTGTGTAGGTACCATTGTGAGTGTGAGTCTGGCTGGGTGGGGCAGCACTGTGACCAGGAGAAGGATGAGTGTCAGTCCAGCCCCTGCCAGCACAGTGGCAGCTGTGTGGACAGACTCAATGGATACTCCTGCCAGTGTCGCCCCGGATTCACAGGTCTGAATCAGGCTTTTCTAAATCCTTTATTCATTATACAGATGATCCCATTAAACTGCAGTCCTCAATAGAGTAAAGTGTTATTCTGTTCGCTGTTTTATTTAAAAACCCACAAATTTCCTTCCTCCCTTTCCCCTCAGGTGTGAATTGCGAGGTCAACATAGAGGAGTGTGCATCAAGCCCGTGTGAGAACCATGGTACCTGTGTGGACGGAGTCAACAGCTACACCTGCCTGTGTGCCGCTCCGTACTCAGGTAACAATACCATCCGCTCTACGGTACTACCCAGGACATATTCCCTCTGGTGGAGCTGACGTTGATTGTGTCATGGCCATTTTGGATATGAACAATATTGTGTCCACAGGAAAACACTGCGAGGAGGAGTTGGTTCCCTGTGCGTCTCATCCATGTGAGCGGGGAGGTGTGTGTCAGCCAACCCCAGACTACACCTTTTACACCTGTAGATGTCCCAGTGGCTGGCAAGGTGGGTATTCACACAGAGGGTAAAGGTGTGAGTGTGTGTTGGGGAGATTTTCTACCATGATGTTCATTAAAATGGGATGTTTGAATAGGCCCTCGTTGCACTGAGGATGTGGATGAGTGCAGGAAGAACCCGTGTCAGAACAGCGCCCGTTGCATCAACAGCCAGGGCAGCTACGTGTGCAAGTGTCAGCCAGGCTACAGCGGTCTCAACTGCCAAACCAACATCGATGACTGCTCCCCCAGTGAGTTATCACCCAGCTCTTGTGCATACTCCCACGGATAGCCCAGGCATACTCACACTACATATTGTGTATATTCTCTATGAGCATCTTGTGTACTGTACTCCTCTGGAGCTAATGTATCGATCTTCACAAACAGCTTCTATTGTGGGTCTGTTGAACTTCTTGTCTCTCTCTTGCTCTCTCCCAGACCCGTGTCTGAACGGCGGTTCCTGTGTGGATGGAGTGGGAGGGTTCTCCTGTGACTGCCGGCCAGGGTTTGATGGGGAGCGCTGTGAGGCAGAGATGGATGAGTGTGCCAGTCAGCCGTGCCGGAACGGAGCCGTGTGCCGGGACTACGTCAACAGCTTTGTCTGCGAGTGCCGGCCAGGTTTCGACGGAATCCTATGTGAACACAACATCCCAGAATGCACTGAGAGGTGGGTTACAAAGGACTATAACTACAGTCACTGTGTTAAAGTGTTTGAAGTTGATTCACTCAAAATTATTCTTCAATGAGTTTTCTTTTTTGATATGTGGCTACATGTGGACTGGGACGCATTTAGTAACAAGTATTGAAAATTGATTTCCGTTGCAAAACGCAACGACTTCCATCATGAATGACCACATATCTTTGTTTCTCTCTCTCTCTCTCTCCCTCTATTTCCCTCAGTTCCTGTCTGAATAACGGGACCTGTGTTGACGACATCAACACCTTCTCGTGTCGTTGTCGTCCTGGTTTCTACGGGACCTTCTGTCAGTATGAGCAGAATGAGTGTGACTCTCAGCCCTGTAAGAACGGAGGGACCTGTACAGACGGCCTAGGATCCTACCGTTGCACCTGCCCTGTGGGCTACAACGGGCAGAACTGCCAGGTAGAGAGAGAATGTGTAAAACGGTGTTGAACTGAAAATGAAAAATGACTTAAAGTTATCTGATTATAACATCTCTCTTTGTCTGGTTCTTCATATGAAACTCAACACTAACATTTCCTACTCCATTTGTCCCATTGCAGAACTTTGTGAACTTGTGTAGCCAGCCACTGTGCAGGAACGGAGGGTCCTGTTCCCAGTCACAGACTACCTGGTCATGTCACTGTCCTGTGGGCTGGACTGGTCTGTACTGTGATGTCCCCAACATGTCCTGTCAGGACTATGCTGCTCGGAATGGTGAGCATTCCATGTCTCTACAATCCACTGTGTTTTATTCAGTAACCTCTCTCAGTAAACGGTCAAATAGCCCACAGTCAACCAAAGGGAAAGTTCAGGATTTTGGCAATGAGGCCCACTATCTACTTCCCTAGATTAACCAGATTAACCATTTTTATGTATTTGCGTCCACTATGAAGGAAGTTAAAGGTAGTTTTGCGAGCCAGTGCTAACTAGCGATGACTTGTTATCAACTTCCTTCAAACTGCATGCAGATACATAAAAATGGTCTCCACGAGTTCATCAGACTCTGGGGAAGTAGATAAACGGCCTCATTGCCAAAATACCAAACTATCCCTTTAATCAAATGAAATGTTTACAAAGACAGATGGATGAATATAAAGAACATGACGATATAAAGGTATTTATAAACTGGGTGGTTCGAACCCTGAACACTGATTGGCTGACAGCCGTGGTATATTTAAGCAATAAGGCCCAAAGAGGTGTGGTATATGGCCAATATACATGGCTATGGGCTGTTCTTATGCAAGACGCATCGCAGAGTGCCTGGACACAGCTATGGGTGTATTGGCCATATATCTCAAACCCCCGAGGAACCTTATTGCTATTAGAAACTGGTTACCAACATAATTAGAGCAGGAAAACTAAATATTTTGTCATACCCGTGTTATAAACTGGGTGGTTCGAGCCCTGAATGCTGGTTGGCTGGAAGCCGTGGTATATGAGACCGTATACCATGGGTATGATAAAACATGTATTTGTACTGCTTTAATTATGTTGGAAACCAGTTTATAATAGCAATAAGGCACCTCGGGGTATATCGCCAAAATACCACGGCTAAGGGCTTTTTTCAGGCACTCCACATTGCGTCGTGCATATGAACAGTCCTTAGCTGTGATATATTGGCCATATACCACACCTCCTCGGGCCATATTGCTTAAGTAAACCATGCTGATTATGGCTAATATGTTGTGTGTGTCTGTCAGGTATTCCAGTGGAGATGGTGTGTAAGCACATGGGTCGCTGTGTGAACGTCGGTAATGCCCACCAGTGTCAGTGCCAGCCTGGCTACACAGGCAGCTACTGTGACAAGACTGTGGACGAGTGCCAGTCTAACCCCTGCCGCAACGGAGCCACCTGCATGGACTACCAGGGCACATATGAGTGTATGGTAAGTTTTGTGTGTGTGGGTGTGTGGGTGTGTGGGTGTGTGAGTGAGAACATCTAACAATGTGTCTCTGTTCCAGTGCAAGGCTGGCTACCAGGGGGTGAACTGTGAGTATGACGTAGATGAGTGTCACTCTAACCCTTGTCGTCATGGAGGAACCTGCATCAACCTCATCAACCGCTTCTCCTGCGCCTGCCCACCTGGTACACATGGTAAGCAGATACCAGAAGATTATTTCTAGTTTTATCTATCTCTTTCGCTCTCTTGTTTTCTGGCACATTGGTTTTACATAATGTACAACTACAACTCTGACCTCAACTGATGGTCTTTCCTCTCTTTCCCCTCTCCATTTCCTCTCTCTTTCCTCTCTCTTTCCCCTCTCTCTTTCCTCTCTCTGTCCCCTCTCTCTTTCCTTTCTCTTTCCCCTCTCTCTTTCCTTTCTCTTTCACCTCTCTCTTTCCCCTCTCTCTTTCCCTTCTCTCTTTCCACTCTCTTTCCCCACTCTCTTTCCTTTCTCTTTCCCCTCTCTCTTTCGTCTCTTTCCTCTCTCTTTCCCCTCTCTCTTTCGTCTCTTTCCCCTCTCTCTTTCCACACTCTCTTTCCCCTCTCTCTTTCCTCTCTCTTTCCCCTCTCTCTTTCCTCTCTCTTTCCCCTCTCTCTTTCCTCTCTCTTTCCTTTCTTTTCCCCCTCTCTCTTTCCTCTCTCTCCTCTCCCCCTCTGTAGGTGTTCAGTGTGAGGTGAACATGGACGACTGTGCTCCCAAGCCTGGCTCCTGGGGGCCTCGCTGTCTGAACGGGGGCCAGTGTATGGATGGGGTGGGCCGCTACACCTGCTCCTGCCCCCCTGGCTTCGCTGGGGAACACTGTGAGGGGGACGTCAACGAGTGTCTCTCTGGACCCTGTCACTCTCCTGGCAGCCTGGACTGTGTGCAGCTGGCCAACGACTACCAGTGCCGCTGTCGCCTGGGCTACACCGGTAGAGAACTACACCCCTCTGTATATGTTATAAGACACATCAACAACTGTTATCTAGCTTACCCCACACTCATGCTGTGTAACATGACATCGGTCTCTTTTTTAGGACGCCTCTGTGAGTCCATGGTGGATCTGTGCCAGTCTAAGCCGTGCCATAACAGTGGCACCTGTTCCATGAACATGAGCTCAGTGCATGGATACTCATGCACCTGTCAACCAGTAAGTCATTATAATGTTACTCTACCCTTTTATAATGTTGTTTTTCCAATGACTGCTGTGTTTCTAAGTACTCCATGTACCAGCTTGCTGATCTTTATCTCTTTCTTTTGAATGGATTGGCAGCCCCATTGATATTGCATTGTGCTGTATAACATTGTATTTACCTCAAATGTAGCTATGGATTGAGTGGCTGAGTGCATATTCTTTCACTACTGGCTTGTTTTCCTAACTACTAACCATTCTCCTCCTCCTTATTCTTACATTTGCTTCAGAGGGCGAGACAACATAGTTCAGGTATGACTGAGAAACAGCAGTGTTCTAGGAAGAGACCAAACATTCTCACAGGTTTTCTGACTAGTCAACTGCAGGAATGTATGTTATGAATGTAAAACCCAGTCCACAGGTGTCTGTCCAGCCAGTCAGTTCACATGTCTGACGCCTTCTCTGTCTCATCTCTTTACTCAGAGTTTCACTGGCTTCAACTGTGGAGAGGTAGAGGGCTACAACTGTGCCCAGCTGCGTTGTCAGAACGGCGGGCACTGCCAGGATTCTCAGGGTGGTCAGCTGCACTGCCGTTGCCAGCCAGGCTTTAGTGGGTCGCGCTGCGAGACCGTGCACAGCTGCCAGAACCGACCCTGTTTGAATGGAGGCACCTGTATGAAGGACCCACACAACCCATACCAGTACAGCTGTCGCTGCCCAGCCCACTTCTCAGGCAGGCACTGTGAGAATGCCATCTTCGACCAGACCCCCCGCACCCCCTCCTGCCCTTATGTAGAGTGTGAGCAGCGGTCCGGGGATAAGGTGTGTGACCCGCAGTGCAACAACCATGAGTGCCAGTGGGACGGAGGGGACTGTTCTCTACATTGGCGCCGGCCATGGGTCAACTGCACCGCCTCCGTGCCCTGCTGGGAGCTGTTCCGCAACGGCCGCTGTGACCACGAGTGTGACAACTCTGGCTGCCTCTTCGACAGCTTTGAGTGTCAAGAGAGCACAAAGTCCTACTGCAAGTATGTACAAAAGTTGTTAACAACATAAACACATCAATACACATGTTTATTAGGTACACCCATCTAGTACTGGGTCAAACCCCCCTTTGCCGCCAGAACAGCTTGAATTCTTCAGGGCATGGAAATGTTGCTCAATTGGTATCAAGGGACCTTAACGGGTGTCAGGAAAACATTCCCCAAACCATTACACCACCACCACCAGCCTGTACTTTTGACACCAGGTGGGATGGGGCCATGGACTCATTATGCTTACGCCAAATCCTGACTCATCAGCCATGACGCAACAAGAACCGGGATTCATCGGACCGGGCAGTGTTTTTCCACTCCTCAATTGTCCAGTGTTGTTGATCACCCATTTTGCCCATTCTAACGTTCAATCGAACAGTAACTGAATACCTTGATGCCTGTCTGCTTTATATAACAAGCCACGGCCAAGTGACTCAGTCTGTAGGAGCGAGCCATTATTGTGAACCTAATAAACTGGCCAATGAGTGTACATGTCTTATTAAGATTATTACGAGAAAATGTATACAATAAATTCAGATTCAAATGCTTTTTAACCCATAGGAACTCCTAGAGTCTTCCAAATTCCATAAACCCTCCCTCTCCCCTTTCCTATCTACAGGTATGATGACTACTGTGCGGACCACTATGCCAACAAGATCTGTGACAAGAGCTGTAACACAGAGGCATGTGGCTGGGATGGCCTGGACTGCTCTGAGGACACCCCTGCTAAGGTGGTTGATGGCACTCTGGTGATCGTAGTGTTACTGCAGCCTGAGGAGCTGCTGGGAGACGTGAGAGGCTTCCTGCGCTCCCTGGGAACTCTGCTGCACACCAACCTCCGTGTTAAGATGGACGCCCAGCAGAAACTCATGGTGTATCCTTACTATGGCCTGGAGCATGACAACACCATTGAAGGACAGTCTGCTACAATGAAACGTAGAGGCAAACGGGAGCTGGACAAGGAGGTTATCGGGTAAGGAAATGTCTTTATCCTGACTGTCTCTCTCTCTTTCACTGCTAGATAAGATTAAGTGTGTATAGTCCTCCATGTTGTGAAGTAAGCCTAACCGAAGTTTTGTTTGTTGCAGGTCTAAGGTTTACCTGGAGATCGATAACCGAGAGTGTGCTGAGAGCTCCATGGACTGTTTCTCCAGCACAGAGCTGGCTGCATCCTTCATCGCTGCAGAGTACCTGAAGTCTGCGCTGCCCTACCCTGTGGTCTCTGTCGACAGTAAGTTCCTCTCCTTTTTCCCATTGTGACACCTCTAAACTACCCTAATGGTAATGTTACATCAGCACACACTTCATTATCTTTGATTATAGACCTGATTAAACTCACTTATCATGTTCTTTGGTAAACATGGACACTTTCCTCCATTACTCATGCTCTGAATGCAGAGCCCATTTCAGATAGCGTCACCTAGTTAAGAGTTCCATGTCTCCTCCTCCTCCAGGTGACCATATGGACCCCCAGAAGCCCCCCTTCATGCTGTACCTGGCTGTGGGAGCAGCTGTCATCATCCTGCTCATCCTGGTGCTGGGTGTCCTGGCCGCCAAGAGGAAACGCAAACACGGCATCCTCTGGCTCCCCGATGGCTTCCTGGCCAAGAAAGACGACAAGAGGAGGGAGCCCCTGGGTCAGGACGACTTCGGCATGAAGTGAGTGTAGAAAAGACAAAGGTTGCGTCCGAAATGGCACCCTATTCCCTGTACAGTGCACTCCTTCTGACCAGGGCCTGCGTATGGTCCATATATACAGTGCATTCGAAAAGTATTCAGACCCCTTGACTTTTTCCACATTCTGTTACTTTACATCCTTATTTTAAAATGTATTAAATGTGTTTTTTTTCCTCATCAATCTACACACAATACCCCATAATGACAAAGCAACATTTTGTTTTAGCATATTTGTATATATAAAAACAATAATGAAATTACATTTACATAAGTATTCAGACCCTTCACTTCATTGAAGCACCTTTGGCAGCGATTACAGCCTCAAGTCTTCTTGGGTATGACGTTACAAGCTTGGCATAATTGTATTTGGGGAATTTCTCCCATTCTTCTCTGCAGATCCTCTCAAGCTCTGTCAGGTTGGATGGGGAGCGTCGCTGCACAGCTATTTTCAGGTTTCTCCAGAGATGTTCGATCAGGTTCAAGTCCGGGCTCTGGTTGGACCACTCAAGGACATTCAGAGACTTGTCCTGAAGCCACTCCTGCGTTGTTTTGGTTGTGTGCTTAGGGTTGTAAACATGTTTATTGAACCTTTATTTAACCAAGCAAGTCAGTTAAGAACAAATTCTTATTTACATTGACGGCCTACCAAAAGGCCTTTTGGATGGTGCTCCAGTCTGAGGTCCTGAGCGCTCTGGAGCAGGTTTTCATCAAGGATCTCTCTGTACTTTATGCCGTTCGTCTTTCCCTTGATCCTGACTAGTCTCCCAGTCCCTGCCGCTGAAAAACATCCCCATAGCATGATGCCAGGTTTCAACCAGACGTGACGCTTTAAGTTCAAATAGTTCAATCTTGGTTTCATCAGTCCAGAGAATCTTGTTTCTCATGGTCTGAGAGTCCTTTAGAGGCCTCTTGGCAAACTCCAAGCGGGCTGTCATGTGCCTTTTACTGAGGAGTGGCTTCTGTCTGGCCACTCTACCATAAAGGCCTGATTTGTGGTGTGCTGCAGAGATGGTTGTCCTTCTGGAAGGTTCTCCCATCTCCACAGAGGAACCCTGGAGCTCTGTCAGAGTGACCATCGGGTTCTTGGTCACCTCCCTGACCAAGGCTCTTCTCCCCCAATTGCACAGTTTTACCGGGCGGCCAGCTCTAGGAAGGTTCTTGGTAGTTCCAAACTTCTTCCATTTAAGAATGATGGAGGCCACTGTGTTCTTGGGGACCTTCAATGCTGCAGACACTTTTTGGTACCCTTCCCCAGATCTGTCCCTCGACACAATCCTGTCTCGGAGATCTACAGACAATACCTTCGACCTCATGGCTTGACTTCATGGTTTTTGCTCTGACATGCACTGTCAACTGTGGGACCTTATAGAGACAGGTGTGTCCCTTTCCAATCATGTCTAATCAGTTGAATTTACCACAGGTGGACTCCAATAAAGTTGTAGAAACATCTCAAGGATGATCAATGGAAACAGGATGCACCTGATCTCAATTTCAAGTCTCATAGCAAAGGGTCTGAATACTTATGTAAATAAGGTATTCCTGTTTTGGTTTTGCAACAATTTTTTAAAAAATGTTTTCACTTTGTCATTATGGGGTATTGTGTGTAGATTGATGAGGATAATGTTTTTTTTTTAATCCATTTTAGAATAAGGCTGTAATGTAACAAAATGTGAAAAAAGTCAAGGGGTCTGAATACTTTCCGAATGCACTGTATATACTGAACGAAATATGAACGCAACATACAAAAATGTCAAAGATTTTACTGAGTTACAGTTCATATAAGGAAATCAATTGAAATAAATTCATTAGGCCTTAATCTATTGATTTCACATTACTCTGAATACAGATATTCAGCGGCAGGGTAGCCTAGTGGTTAGAGCATTGGACTAGCAGCTGAAAGGTTGCAAGTCGTTCTGCCCCTGAACATAAGAAGTTGTTCTTAACTGACTTGCCTAGTTAAATAAATAAAAAAAATAAAAATATGCATCTGTTGGTCACAGATACCCTTAAAAGAAGCGGGGGTGTGGATCAGAAAACCAGTAAGTATCTGTGACCACCATTTGCCTCGTGTAGTGCGACACATCTCCTTCACATAGAGTTGATCAGGCTGATGATTGTGGCCCATTGAATGTTGACCTACTCCTTTTCAATGGCTGTGCTAAGTTGCTGGATATTGGCGTGAACTGAAACGCTGTCGTACACATCAATCCAGAGCATCCCAAACATGCACATTGGGTGACATCTCTGGTGAGTACACAGGCCATGGAAGAACTGTGACATTTTCAGCTTACAGGAATTGTGACATAGATCTGTGCGTAATCATGCTGAAGCATGAGGTGATGGCGGTGGATGAATGGCACAACAATGGTCCTCAGGATCTCGTCACGGTTTCTCTGTGCATTCAAATTGCCATCAATAAAATGCAATCATGTTCGATGTCCATAACTTTTATTTCAGCTCAAGAAACATGGGACCAGGAACTTCACATGTTGTGCTTCTTTTGTTTATATTACATTTCGGCACTATACTGGGAATGAAGACAAATAGTGTACCTCTATAGTGTACAGTACCATACTCTAGTATGTTCAAACTGGTACTGAACTGAGAAAAATGTTTGACCAATGTACCATAATGTAGAGCCTCATTCTCCTGATCCATACCATGTCTTCTTCTTCCTCTCCTCCCTGCAGGAACTTCAAGACCCAGGATGGAGGGATGATGGATGGAGGCCAGAGATGGATGGAAGAGGAGGCTCCGCCCAAGAAATCAAGGGTGAGAATGAGAAAGGGGAGAGACATTTTGGGTCAGAAGGCTCACCAGTTGCATACCAGCATGATGTATTTAGTTAGTATCTAAACATCTCCTCTCCCCCAGACTGAGGACAAGCCCCTGCTGCCACTGGGTGTGGATGGAGGAGTGGACCGACGGGAGTGGACTTTACAGCACCACAAGGCTGCTGACATCTCTCTCACTCCACCACAGGCTGATCTGGAAGCAGACTGCCTTGATGTTAATGTCAAAGGACCAGGTAGAGTTTAAGGTTGATTAGGATTGTTGTCAATCAAGTATAAGGATACCTGACGGATTGCCCTTGGTGTAACTGTATAATTCTTTACTCTTAACCAAATAGAAAAATTATCTTCCAGATGGCTTTACCCCCCTGATGCTGGCTTCTCTACGAAACGGAGGGGCATCTGATTGCGGCCTGCAGGCAGAGGAGGAAGAGGAGAGTGGGGGAGATGAGCCGGGACCCAACGTCATCTCAGACCTCATCACCCAGGGTGCAACACTCATAGCCCAGACAGATCGCACCGGGGAGACGGCACTCCACCTGGCTGCTCGCTACGCCCGGGCCGATGCCGCCAAAAGGCTGCTGGATGCCGGGGCAGATGCCAATGCTCACGACAACATGGGTCGCACACCTCTCCACGCTGCTGTGGCAGCCGATGCCCAGGGAGTGTTCCAGGTAAGAGGCTTGAAAGACACTCTTATTAGAGCAGTTAATTAACTAGTGGTGGTACTGTGCTCACATGGGCAAAGGTTGAAAAATCATATTGAGCTTATTGAGTTAACACTCTGTTCCCTTCTCAGATCCTGATCCGTAACCGGGCCACCGAGTTGGATGCCAGGATGAACGATGGAACCACACCTCTGATCCTGGCTGCCAGGCTGGCTGTGGAGGGCATGGTGGAGGAACTGGTCCACTGCCACGCGGACATCAATGCTGTCGACGACCACGGTGAGCCCTGGCATTGTTTTTACATGTAAATTGTATATCAAGGGTCTCCAACAGGTTGATTGTGAGCTACCAGTAGCTCGCAGCCCACCTATGAGTAGCTTGGGAAAGAAATCTGAAAGTACATGGAATTTTTCACGTGCTCCACCGCAAAGTATCATTAACAAATCTCACAAGTATCAGACACCCCAAGGTCCCAGCTACTATCTAATCTATGCAACACTGACATTATCACACCCCTGGTTAGCCACTATTGGCTTAAATAGCCAAATCTAACACAATATCTGCCAATTAATTTCCAGCAATATTTCCCCAGTCTGTCTGTGTGTTATGTGCTTTTGTCTATCACTCCATGTGTAGCCAGTTGATGTGACAACTGTCTTGTAGGTTGACCGAAAAATACTTTCCCCAAATCCTCCTCAATTAAAAGGTAGCTGCAAAGTAGGCTTACCAGGCTTAAGTATATATTTTGTATCTATTGTTATTTGCTAACTTTGCCATGAAATTAGCGTCAGCAGTACAGAACCATCGCTAGCCCGGCACATTCGATGGAACATTCCTCACTCATTAGATGCGCGATTAAAGGGGAAATAAACAAAAAAATGTAAATGTGTTAGTTTTCTTCCAGACCCCAAAAATGTGTCTTCCGGTGTGATTTAAGCATTGACATGGACTCAGAACATCCTATTTCATTGTTTCTCTATGAACAATAGTAATTTTGAGTGAAAAACTAACTAAATCTCAAACCAGGAAAAATAAAACTGAGAACATAATTTGGGAAAATATGATATTGCATTTGGGGGGGGAAAATAACAGATTTTATAGGGCCCACTTAGAGTTGTTTATGAACCATTATTTTACCAGGTATATTGGCAGAAAACAGTGCACTACTTTCTATTGTATACTAAGGACCTGGGGAAGAGTTGTAGGCGAGAAGAGAAGAATGTGCCAAATTGAAAGCTTTAAAAAAATGTTGCTCTCATGCTAGAAAAGGTTGGAAGGTATGGTATGTTTTTACATTATTTTATACAGTTAATCACATTGGGATGAGAGACTTGTCCTAAACTGAGACTAACTGTTCAGTAATACTGTACACAGGAAATATTGTTTCAGCCATTTTCTCACTGAGTGCTGCCATACAGAGCAAGAAATAGGGAAACAAATAGGAATGGAGTCCAATTACCATTATAGTACGATTAGAGCTGGGTCTTTAGTTTGCGTTGCGGTTTTGTCATTTGCATTTCCTTCATGCTATTGCTCGAGAACCATAACAGAGCAATTTGCATATTCGTCTCAATGACCAGTATTCTCTCTCTCTCTCTCTTTCTCTCTCAGGTAAGTCTGCTCTGCACTGGGCAGCTGCTGTGAACAATGTGGAGGCCACCCTAGTGCTGCTGAAGAATGGAGCCAACAGAGACATGCAGGACAACAAGGTTTGTATTTCACATCCCCGTCTTGTTTTACACAAGTTTTCCTACCTCAAACGTAGCTTTTATGTCAAGCTTTGTCCCATATTCTATCACTTTAGTATCATTTTTTATTAGCTCTGTACATTTACATGTCTTCATGGGTTGTTTTGCCTGTTATGTTCCTCCAGGAGGAGACCCCATTGTTCCTGGCAGCCAGGGAGGGTAGTTTTGAGGCGGCCCAGGTTCTGCTGGACCACTACTCTAATAGGGACATCACAGACCACCTGGACCGGCTGCCCCGTGACACCGCGCAGGAGCGCATGCACCATGACATTGTTCGTCTGCTCGATCAGTACAACCTGGTCCACAGCCCTCACAACGGCCCCAACCACATGGGCGGGGGAGTGGGACACTCCCTGGTCTGTGGGGGCAACGGAGCGGGCTACATGGGCATGCGGCCCGGGCCCCAGGGCAAGAAGAGCAGGCGGGGCGGGGTGAAGGTTGGAGGTCCTGGCGGAGGTACAGCCAAAGAGCTGAAAGACATGAAGGCTAAGCGGAGGAAGAAGCCAACAGGAGGAGAAGGGCCTGCAGTGGGAGCTGTTGGAGGAGCCAGTGGCAACGGCACTAAAGCTGCAGGAGGGCTGTCAGAGAGCTCAGTCACCATGTCTCCTGTGGACTCCCTGGAGTCTCCACACTCATACACAGGAGATGCTGCCGTGGCATCCAACACAGCCAACTCTCCTCCTCTCCTGAGCAGCCCCTCCTCTAGGCCCCTGCTGCCTCCCGTCAGCCACATGCTGGGCCAACAGCAGAGCTGGCTGGGTTTGAAGCATGGATACGGCGGCCACATGTTCAGCCTCCTTCCCCAGCAGATGGGTAACGGCCATTCTGGTATTTCCCAGCACCACGGCCAAGGCCTGCTCACCCCCATGAATGTCACCATGAGCCGAGAGCAGCTGCCTCCCATCGTTACCTTCCAGATGATGGCACCGGGGGGCGGGCAGTCCCTGCTGAAGCAGCCCCAGCCTGGGCAGGTGCAGTCACAGGGGCAAAACCAGGGCCAGCCCCGCTCTCAGCAGGGCCCTACTCACCTGCACTGCACCCAGGGCATGATGTACCAGATGCCCGGCGTGGGCCTCCAGCACAGCCTGTCCCACAGCCTTCCCCACTCTCATGGCCTGGCCCACAGCCACGGCATGGTGCATGACGGCCAGTCCCGCCAGCAGCTCCCTCCATATCAGGCTATCCAGAGCCCCGTGGATAAGTACCCCACCCCTCCCTCTCAGCACAGCTACGCCACCGCTGGCTCGGAGGGCACCACCCCGGGGCACCCGGCTCACCCGCCCAGTGAGCACCCGTACCTCACCCCCTCCCCCGAGTCCCCTGACCCCTGGTCCTCTTCCTCCCCCCACTCCAACTCAGACTGGTCTGACGTCACCACCAGCCCCACCCCCCTGGGGAACCCTCATGCACTGCCGCCTCCCCGCCACACACATATTCCGGAGCAGCCACAGTCCCAGCAGACGCAACAGAACCCCCAGCAGCCTCAGCATGGCAACATGCAGGTGTTTGTATAGATGAGGACTCTCTTAAAGCGCTCAACTCTTAAAAATGTTGTTGATCTTTGTAGTTAAACTACAACACTTAAACTCTTATCCGTCACTTCTTTCATAATTTGTTTTTGTCTTATCGTCTCTCTGGTTACAGTAATCACTTTTACACTTCATTGTTACATGCTTTTCTTACGTTTTGCACTTAAAGATAGAGTGTATAGTCTGGTTTGAGCATTGCTAACTATAACCAAAAACTGTTTGAGTACCTTGGACAGTTTGAAAGTGACTGATCATCAGAAATCAAACAAGGAACCAGAGCCAAACATTGATCATGTAATTTAAGGAAAATGGACTGTTCAAGAAGGCACCAAGACAGAATCAACATTGGATATTCTTCATTTGGCTTAATCGACTTCTTTTTGTCATCCCTTTTGGGCCGTTTATTTTGGCTGAGCCTTATTTTTGACATTTTTGAAGGACATATTTGCTCATTTAACATTTTATCGTTTTCATTCACTTTGTTTTATGTAGACCTGCCAATGACATACTAATGTTTCGTTGAAAATTAACTCTACTTTTTATATGATGAGTCCGTTCACTTATGTTAAGTTGTGTTCTTTAAGCAAAAACGTAGGCTTTGTATTCTGGAATGTTTCTTAGTAGGATGTGGTGAGGCTATTTTGAGGGGCTGTCATCGTGTGGTTAGCAAGATACACACAACCTAAAAACATATAGATACATTTCTTCAATGTTTGGTTCTAAGCTAAACTGTGGTGTAAATAGTTGTCATATAAGTCACTGTATTCTTTTTCATTCTCGCTTCTGTTACAGTGTAGCCTCTGTACTCCCTCACACCCTGGGAGGGATGTTAGTAAGTTGTGGCTGTGGTGTTTCTGTGTCAGGAGAATCTGTGTTACTGAAGAGTTTAACATTTATGGTACGTTTATGGATACAAAAAGAATATATGGTGACTGATGAAATACCAGATGAAAGAGAAGGGCATAATTGGATGTTGCACTATGTCTCTCTCTATAGATGGTCTTTCACCATAGGGGTTTCACTATGGTGTGTGCAATACGATGAATAGGCTTTACATCACCAAGCCAACCCCCTTAGTAAGTCCCCACTGTTAAAGAACTTTGACTATGATACCTGTTACTTTTACAGCTGTTTTTACTATTCTATTTTACATGAATATTGTTGTATATTATCACTTCTCTCAACAGTTTGACTGGTTCTGAAGTTGTACTTTTTTTGTTTGATATGGCAGTTGCTTTTTCCCCAAAATCATTTAATCGCCTTTTTGCTCAATTACAATCAGTGTATTGGTGCACCTTCTTTAATTGTTTTGTGATTCATAAGCCAAGTCTGAATATGTTTAGGATCTTTGTTTTGTGATTCATAAGCCAAGTCTGAATATGTTTAGGATCTTTGTTTTGTGATTCATAAGCCAAGTCTGAATATGTTTAGGATCTTTGTTTTGTGATTCATAAGCCAAGTCTGAATATGTTTAGGATCTTTGTTTTGTGATTCATAAGCCAAGTCTGAATATGTTTAAGATCTTTGTTTTGTGATTCATAAGCCAAGTCTGAATATGTTTAAGATCTTTGTTTTGTAATGAATAGTTTTGTTTTCGTAATGTTTCTCATATGAGCACAGCCTTATGTGACCACTCTGTGACTACAGACAATCATTGATTGTTTCTATATTGCACCGTTAAATGGTACATCAATGTCTCCAAGACCAAATTTACTTGTTAGCCAAAAACGAATTGCAAATCATTGTATATCCACAACATTGTTCACAGTTTAAAGTGTTGATTGGAAATGTTGCATTTGGACGTATTGTCTAATCAAAGTAGATTATTGTCACAATGTATTCTAGATTCATGTATTTTGACAGAGCAAGATCCAAATACACACACTCACACCTGACAAGGTGATTTGCAGTCAACCATTATAAGTCTGTTGTAAGGTATATTGTTTTGCCTCCATAAGCAAACCACAAACCAAAGTCATTTCCCATTCCCCATCTCTGGCACTTAATATCCTCCACTACAAATGACTTCCAATGTGCTATCTCTGAGTCCAGGCCTTTTGGCTCATTGGACCATCAATCCACATGATCAAATCAGCAGAGCTCATGGAGCATGGTATTTACACTTAAATGCCTCATTATTCAAGGCTATTTTTTACATGCTGTATATAAACTATTTTTGTATGTTTATTGTTCTTTATTTTTCTGTTAACCATATACATGTTATATGAATGAAGTAGTTTCCCCTCATGTTTGTATAATGTAGAAGGTGCCTGTTTTATAAAGAACAAAACCTATCTAATTGAAATAAACCAAACAAATGATCAAGTGCATATTATATACATAAATAAAGTCAGACTTTTCAGATCCATCTGCCTATTGTGCATGTGTCATTCTTTCATGGTTATTCACAGGAATTGTTTTAAGAAATGAAAATAAATACAAACGGTGTAATTACAACAAATTGTGCTATGTATTACACTGAACAAATTCAGTGATAAAGCAATCAATTCAAAGCATTGATATTATGCTGCCTGGCAGACAATTTTATCCAAAGTGGCTTACACAGTTTAAATGTATGCACTCACTGTACTGTATGTGATCTCTGGGGGGATTGAAGCCATAACTTTACCAATGGAGCCAGGAGGAACACGCAGGATGTAAACCATCGTTGCCTCAAACCACATTTCATGTGACCTTACTTGCCAGTATGAGCATACTTGAATGATGCCTGGACAGAAATCTTACATATAGTAAAGACCCGATTATTCTAAAACTCACAATGCCACCACAGTTTGCAGCAGAAACCTGTCCACCGGATTGAAATATAATACATTTTATTTCTATGGTCCACCCATCCAGCAGACGGCAGTAGAGAGCGGGCTGGAGGTTAGTTCTTAGTGTTCTGAGCAGATGAGGAAGCAAAAATACCGTACAAGGAAGTAAAATAATATGAAATGCTTTTGACTTAGCTATGTCGTTGCAACTTTAGAATATATACTGTCATAACGCAGACAACAATTATGGTATTATGGACAACAACATCGGTATGAAGGGGCGATGGTAGAATCCGTTGCTGTTAGCCAGCCTGGGTCAATGGACGCGAGGACTTGAACTGTGGATAAGTTACCTGGCTAGCTGTTAACAGACAGCTGAGCTCATTAGCTAGCGCTACAGCGCTCGCTTGAAGAATTACAGCTCAAGTTCAACAACTGTTGTATTACCTAGCTAGCTTTCCAGTGATACCAGGTAGGTCTGCTAGTCTTGCACTATCAAACTGTATGAGATTGGGTCAGTGTCTCGAGCGTAACGTTATCTTGCCTGCTTCCTTGTTGATGAATGATTAGACACCTGCGCTAGCTAGCTACCCAACTTTCTTGGAATGTGTCACTTGCTTTGACTGTAATCAAACCGAATTAAAAGTTGAAGTATTAAGTTGATAATTGAATGGTTAGCTTTCTGTCATTTGTTCAATGTAGCCTGACTTGTTTTGTCTAATCCTCATTGAAAGGGATTCTCCAATCATGAGAAGGTCCAAACGCACCTCGCACACTACAAATGAAAGGTAGTTCGTCTTTGATGGACAAGGAAACTGTCAGTATGGCATTTGCTGGTGCCCTTGATCTTGTGGACAAAGAGAGGATTGTGTGGTGTTTGTTAGCCTGCAGGAGGAGGCCAGCTTGGCTGCCGGGCTACAGTGTCAGTGTGAGCAAATGTTTCTTCACAGCCACCGAAGCTTACTCCAGTGCCAGACCACAGGAGCAAAAGAGTTGCAGCCATTTGGCCCATCGGTCCTTCCTTTGAATGTTTTAAGACTGTCCCCTCTCCCTGCAGACTGACTCCCGTCTGTCCCCAACATGGCATCCTCCAGGCTGAAGTACCTGTCTCTGGGGGTGCTGGTGTTCCAGACCACCTCTCTGGTGCTGACCATGCGCTACTCCCGCACCCTGCAGGGGGACGGTCACCGCTACCTGGCCTCCTCGGCTGTGGTGGTGGCTGAGTTCATGAAGATCATTACCTGTTTGCTGCTCGTCTTCAAGGAACACAGTGAGTGGTCTGGATAGAGCTGCCTACTTCCCATCTGCAGTATAGGAAAATAATACTTTGTGTTGATGTATAAATTTAGGCCTAGAGGAAGACACATGGAAGGGTTATGCAAGTTATATCTCGGTATCTAACTTTCCCTCTATCTACACCTCTCTCCTGTATGGCACAGGCTACAGTGTTCGGGCTCTGAGCAGTATTCTGAGGCAGGAGATAGCCCACAAACCTATAGAGACCCTGAAGCTGGCCATTCCTTCTGGGATCTACACCCTACAGAACAACCTGCTCTACGTGGCTCTGTCTAACCTAGATGCTGCCACCTACCAGGTAGAACAACCTGTTATGGAGTGTTTTTTTCTCACCATCTCTACACACAATGCCCCATAATGACAAAGTGAAAACCTGTTTTAGACATTTTTGCATATGTATTGAAAATTAAATGCACAAATACCTAATTTACATAAGTATTCACACACACACATTCAATACATGTTAGAATCACCTTTGGCAGTGATTATAGCTGTGACTCTTTCTGGGTAAGACTCTAAGAGCTCCTTGATTGTACAATATTATTCAAGGTCTGCCAAGTTGGTTGTTCATCATTACTAGACAGTCATTATCATGTCTTGCCATAGATTTAAGTCAAAACTTGTCTTGGTAAGCTACTCCAGTGTATATTTGTTCTTGTGTTTTAGGTTTTTGTCCTGCTGAAAGGTGAATTTGTATCACATTGTCTGTTGGAAAACAGACTGAACCAGGTTTTCCTCTAGTATTTTGCCTGTACTTAGCTCTATCCCACTTCTTTTTATCTGAAAATAACTCCCTAATCCTTGCCAAGTACAAGCATAACCATAACATGCAGCCTGGTCTCTTAGACTACACATAACATAGAAATTGTAAATCTAGAACAGTCAAATTAGTATGATATGTTACAGTTGGTATGGTTACATAAGACAGACACTAACTGAAGGCAAAAACTAAAGGACTGGAACATCTAGCAAACTAAAGGTTGCGTGTTCAAGTCTCATCACGGACAACTTTAGCAATTTAGCTAGTTAGAAACTTTTTTAACTACTTACTACTTTTTAGCTACAGCTTCGATTGCCCTTTGCTTGAATTCCCTCCAAAAATAATCCTCACTGAGTACATTTTAGGTCTGCTGAGTGCAAACTTGAACGTTGTGCGCTGGAAGTTGCACAGAATTTTCAGAGGTTGTACCTGCTTTTAAGTTAGATTTAACAGTGGCCAAGAATGCTAATGTGGCTATTTGATCATAATGTTGGCCTACCATAAAAAGCAATGGTAAAAATGCATCTCATAACATTTTAACATAGAAATAGCTGTTCTATCATTCCGCCTACAGTAGCAGCCAATGTGTGGTGTTCAATGTAGGCCTACATTCCATGAGACATTTGAAAGAAACATGCAGGGCTTGACATTAGAGGTCGACCGATTATGATTTTTCAACGCCGATACCGATTATTGGAGGACCAAAAAAGCCGATACCGATTATTGGAGGACCAAAAAAGCCGATACCGATTATTGGAGGACCAAAAAAGCCGATACCGATTATTGGAGGACCAAAAAAGCCGATACCGATTATTGGAGGACCAAAAAAGCCGATACCGATTATTGGAGGACCAAAAAAGCCGATACCGATTATTGGAGGACCAAAAAAGCCGATACCGATTATTGGAGGACCAAAAAAGCCGATACCGATTAATCGGACATTTCTTTTTTTTTTTTTTTTTGTAATAATGACAATTACAACAATACTGAATGAACACTTATTTTAACTTAATATAATACATCAATAAAATAAATTTAGCCTCAAATAAATAATGAAACATGTTCAATTGGGTTTAAATAATGCAAAAACAAAGTGTTGGAGAAGAAAGTAAAAGTGCAATATGTGCTATGTAAGAAAGCTAACGTTTAAGTTCCTTGCTCAGAACATGAGAACATATGAAAGCTGGTGGCTCCTTTTAACATGAGTTCAATATTCCCAGACGTTTTAGGTTGTAGTTATAATAGGAATTATAGGACTATTTCTCTCTACCATTTGTATTTCATTAACCTTTGACTATTGGATGTTCTTATAGGCACTTTGGTATTGCCAGTGTAACAGTATAGCTTCCGTCCCTCTCCTCGCTCCTCCCTAGGAACACAATGACAACAGCCACCCTCGAAGCAGCGTTACCCATGCAGGGCAAGGGAAAGAACCACTCCAAGGCTCAGAGCGAGCGAGTGACGTTTGAAACGCTATTAGCGCTCGCTAACTAGCCAGCCATTTCACTTCGGTTACACCAGCCTCATCTCGGGAGTTGATATGCTTGAAGTCATAAACAGCGCAATGCTTGACGCACAACGAAGAGCTGCTGGCAAAACGCACGAAAGTGCTGTTTGAATTAATGTTTACGCGCCTGCTTCTGCCTACCACCGCTCAGTCAGATACTTAGATGCTTGTATGCTCAGTCAGATTATATGCATGACACGCTAGATAATATCTAGTAATATCATCAACCATGTGTAGTTAACTGGTGCTTATGATTGATTGATTGTTTTTTTATAAGATAAGTTTAATGCTAGCTAGCAACTTACCTTGGCTTACTGCATTCACGTTACAGGCAGTCTCCTTGTGGAGTGCAACAAGAGGCAGGTCGTTATTGCGTTGGACTAGTTAACTGTAAGGTTGCAAGATTGGATCCCCGGAGCTGACAAGGTGAAAATCTGTCTTTCTGTCCCTGAACGAGGCAGTTAACCCACTGTTCCTAGGCCGTCATTGAAAATAAGAATGTGTTCTTAACTGACTTGCCTAGTTAAATAAAGATGCAATAAAGGTGTACATTTATTTTAATTTTTTTTTAACGGCAAATTCGGTGTCCAAAAACACAGATTTCAGATTGTTATAAAAACTTTAAATCGCCCCTAATTAATCGTCCATTCCGATTAATCGGTCGACCTCTACTTAACATGAACCTGTTTATCCACTTGACCTTCAGACAAGGTGGCTGAATTTTTTTTATTTGGTGCAAGAAACCACTTTACAAAGTAAAACGCATTATTACAGACAATCAGACAAATTTTGCTACCCACTGCCTATTAGTTACTTAGCTTATTCAAGGGTGTCTCAAAATACAACACTGCCCCTTTAAGGCAAAAAAATAGCTCTTTACCTGACTCGCTTTTCAAAGATGTCTAGAAATGTACATATTTTGTGCTCTTGTAGGAAGCAATCACTACCCTATTGCTAACTACACATGATCTATAACTGGGCTAATAACTTGCTAAATATATTAATAGAATGTGCACACATGGCTACATGCTGATCTCAAAACAGGCAGCATCTACTCACGACTGCTCATGCTGTAAACACAGTACAGTTCAAAGTAAATGGCACAGATCCATATAAACAATGGTCTATTTGCATATATGGCTACTGCAGCGCTGATTGTTTATGCTGCACTGGTCTGTGTAGAATATGTCAATGCATATGGAATCCTACTCCCATGCATTATGCCTACAACAATCTTGTGCATTGTTAGTTTTGTTTCGGGATGTTGCGTTTGAAAGTGGCTAATATTGCATTTATTCGATGACAACTGCTGCAGATTTTCACCTTGTCAGCTCAGGGGAGCCAATCTTTCAACCTTACAGTTAACTAGTCCAATTGATAGTGTTAACAGGGAAAACGCTCAGAAAAGTGCTACCAACGTTTTCTGAGTCAAGATCACTTTTTGAGTCATAATGCAAGCCGAGATCTAGCCTATGCAATATTAACCAATTACAAACAGTACTGTAACAATTAGATTGTTGTAGTAAGCTATAGGCCCAATACATTATCACCGCATATTGGCTTTGCTTGAATTGCCCTACCAATGCATTGTTGTTTGGGCCATTTAAAAAATATATATATTTTGAAATTTGAGGTAGGTTATATGATCACATTGGCAATAGCTCTGTTGTTGTATTACTTGTGAGGCACAGCTGAGTGTGCATACATAAAAATAAAAAATTTTAAAAAAGCTTTTCATTTGTATTTTGCTGGTGCCTGCATCTAATGGTCAGTCTAATGGGAGAGAGCAGCAGACTGAGGGGCCGCCTCAACATCCTTCCACTCTCCCTTACCAAAAAGGGACACCGTCTTCCAGCTGATGGCGAAACTTAAGTCGGATCTCATTATTTCTGCCTTATGCACAAATTCATGTTACGCCTATGAACAGAGAAAGGGAAATATTCCTCGACATTGAAAAAGACCCAAGACGCTAATAATAACAACAACGTAAGCCTATAGACTTTCCTACTCATTTACAGTGCATTCGGAAAGTATTCAGACCCCTTGACTTTCTCCACATTTTGGTACGTTGCAGCCTTATTCTTAAATTGATTAAATTGTTATTTTTCCTCATCAATCTACACAGAATACCCAATAATGACAAAGCAAAAACAGCTTTTTTAAACACTTTTGCAAATATGTAAAATATATATTTCTGTTTTTTATTTTTAATATAAGTGTTCAGACCCTTTACTCAGTACTTTGTTGAAGCACCTTTGGCAGCAATTATAGCCCAGAGTCTTCTTGGGTATGACGCTACAAGCTTGGCACACCTGTATTTGGGAAGAGTCTCCCATTCTTCTCGGCAGATTCTCTCAACCTCTGTCAGGTTGGATGGGGAGCGTTACTGCACAGCTTTTTTCAGGTCTCTCCAGAGATGTTAGATCTGGTTCAAGTCTGGGCTCTGGCTGGGCCACTCAGCCAGACTTGTCCCGAAGGCACTCTTGCATTGTCTTGGCTGTGTGCTTAGGGTCGTTGTCTTGTTGGAAGGTGAACCTTTGCCCCAGTCTGAGGTCCTGAGCAGGTTTTCATCAAGGATCTCCCTGTACTTTGCTCTGTTCATCTATCCTATTCCCTCGATCCTGACTAGTCTCCCAGTCCCTGCTGCTGAAAAACATCCCACAGCATGATGCTGCCACCACAATGCTTCACTGTAGGTTGGTGCAAAGTTTCCTTCAGATGTGACGCTTGGCATTCAGGCCAAAGAGTTCAATCTTGGTTTCATCAGACCAGAGAATCTTGTTTCTCATGGTTTGAGAGTCCTTTAGGTGCCTTTTGGCAAACTCCAAGTGGGCTGTCATGTGCCTTTTCCTGAGGATTGACTCCCGTCTGGCCACTCTACCATAAAGGCCTAAATGGTGGAGTGCTGCAGAGATGTTTGTCCTCCTGGAAGGTTCTCCTGGAAGGTTCTCCTGGAAGGTTCTCCCATCTCCACAAATTAACTCTGGAGCTCTGTCAGAGTGACCATCGGGTTCTCGGTCATCTCTCTGACCAAGGCCCTTCTCCCCAGATTTCCTCAATTTGGCCGGGCGGCCAGCAAAAGGAACAGTCTTGGTGGTTCCAAACTTCTTCCATTTAAGAATGATGGAGGCCACTGTGTTCTTTGGGACCTTCAATGCTGCAGAAATGTTTTGGTACCCTTCCCCAGACCTGTGCCTAGACACCATCCTGTCTCGGAGCTCTACGGACAATTCCTTCGACCTCATGGCTTGGTTTTTGATCTGACATGCACTGTCAACTGTGGGACCTTGTAGAGACAGGCGTGTGCCTTTCCAAATCATGTCCAATAAGTTGCATTTGCCACAGGTAGACTCCAATCAAGTTGTAGAAACATCTCAAGGATGATCATTGGAAACAGGATGCACCTGAGCTCAATTTACAGTCTCCTAGCAAAGTTTCTGAATACTTATGTAAATAAGGTATTTCTGTTTTTTTCTGTATTGTGTGTAGATTACATTTTTTATTTTTATTTAATCCATTGTAGAATAAGGCTGTAACGTAACAAAATTTAGAAAAAGGGAAGGGGTCTGAATACTTTCCGAATGCACTGTATTACTGCTGCAGTGCTTGTTGTAGCGCAGTGGAAATAGGAAGAATGTGCATTTTATGGATGTATTTAACACTTTTATAAAAGTGTTGACAGTGCTGAGTAAGAACTTAAACATGAACTCACTCTTAAAAACAGTAGCTTTTTGCTGTATTCGTTGACAGTCTCTCTAGTAATGGTTTGAAAATCTCACAGTATCAACTTTGCTGTAGCTTTCTTTTATGCCTGCTAGTTACTGCAGACACTGTCATCTGAGCCATCCGAATGGCCAGCGGTAGGCCTATGGTGCACTTGATTTGCTCTCCGGGCACGTCGGGAAGGCAGAGTTTGTACCTTCAGACACATGTAATGGTTCAAAAGGGCAACAATTTGCCTATCTGGCGCGCAGGGCAGCTGAATCGGGTGCACCTACCGCCAACATCCCCAGACTAAATAAAAAGATGTAGGAACACAAGGCTTTTTATCATTGGTTTTTTACAGAAATGTTTGGTGATCGACTAGGAATGCTTTGGAGATCGACCACTGGATCGTGATCGACCAGTTGGTGACCACTGCTCTAGAAAGTTGAGTGAAGTTCAGTCTCGTGCTTCTCTCTGTGGGCTGATATTTCTTTTGCGTCGCAGTCTCGGGGCTACTGCGTGCTGCTTTAGAGGGAACATTGTTTGCAACTACTTAGCATGTTAGCTAACCCTTCCCCCTAACATGAACCCTTTTAGCTAACCCTTCCCCTAACCATAACCCTGTTAGCTAACCCTTCCCCTAACCATAACCCTTTTAGCTAACCCTTCCCCTAACCATAACCCTGTTAGCTAACCCTTCCCCTAACCATAACCCTGTTAGCTAACCCTTCCCCTAACCATAACCGTTTTAGCTAACCCTTCCCCCTAACCTTAATCCTTTAACATAATACAATACATAATACTAGCAAACATTAGCCACTACAAATTGGAATTTGTAACATATCATACAAAATGGATGCTGGACATCCAAAAATGAATACATACCATACGAAACGTAACATATATCATGCTAAATGGAGTGTCTCGGATTTACGTGTACAGAATAATACGAAATCTTCTGAGACCAGGTTGTAACATGATGAAGCCATCACCATACTTGAAAAAAATAAAGAGTTGGGTTTGCCCCAAATATACCACTTTGTATTCAGTACATAAAGTGAATTTTTTTGCCACATTTTTTGCAGTTTTACTTTAATGCCTTATTGAAAACAGGATGCATGTTTTGGAATATTTTTATTCTGTATAGAGTTTCTTATTTTCACTGTCATTTAGATTAGAATTGTGGAATAACTGCAAGGTTGTTGATCCATCCTCAGTTTTCTCCTATCACAGCCATTAAACTGTAACAGTTTTAAAGTCATCATTGGCCTCCTGGTGAAATCCCTGAGTTTCCTTCCTCTCTGGAAACTGAGTTAGGAAGGATGCCTGTATGCTTGTAATGACTGGGTGTATTGATACACCATCCAATGTGTAATGAATAACTTCACCATGCTCAAAGGGGTATTCAATGTCTGCTTTTTATTTTATTTTTTACCAGTCTACCAATTGGTGCCCTTCATTGTGAGGTATTGGAAAACCTACCTGGTCTTTTTGGTTGAATCTGTGTTTGAAACCTTACAGATAATTGTCTATGTGTGGGGAAACAGAGTCATTCAAAATCATGTTAAACACTATTGCACACAGTGAGTCCATCCAACTTCTTATGTGACCTGTTAAGCAAATCTTTACTCCTGAACTAATTTAGGCTTCTCCATAACAAGTGTTTTTGAATACTTATTGACTCCTTTCAGCTTTTAATTTTTAATTAATTTGTTAGAATTTCAAGAAAACATTCCTGTTTGACATTATGGGGTATTGTGTGTAGGCCAGTGACAAATAGTAAGTTCAGGCTGTAACACAACACAATGTGGAAAAAGTCGAGGGGTGTGAATACTTTCTGAAGGCACTGTATTAGTGTCTGGAGTAGTATATTTTTTTATGGTTTCAAAATGGTGTCCCCTGTTTTCCCCTTGTCTGTCTCCACCAGGTGACCTACCAGCTGAAGATCCTTACCACAGCTCTCTTCTCAGTGTCCATGCTGGGCCGACGACTGGGTGTGTACCAGTGGCTCTCCCTGCTCATCCTCATGGCTGGGGTTGCACTTGTGCAGGTAAACTCTACTCTTAACTCCTTTACAATCCACCTTTTTTTTTCAAACCTGCATTTTACACACTCCAGTATGTTTGTGTGTGTCCAATGTCTAGTGGCCCTCTGAGTCCCCTGGGACCCCTGAGAAGGAGCAGCTGTCTGCGGGGTCCCAGTTTGTTGGCGTGGCGGCGGTGCTGGTGGCCTGCTTCTCCAGTGGCTTTGCTGGCGTTTACTTTGAGAAGATCCTCAAAGAGACAAAACAGAGTGTCTGGGTCCGCAACATCCAACTGGGTCAGTATGAAACGGTTCTACTATACTAGGGTTGTAAGGGCACTTGTTCCAGTTTTCCGTCCCAGAATTACTCTGTTATTATCAAATAAATATTATTTATGACAGAGCTCTAGTACTGTGTCTTTGAAGTGAGTTCTTAGTGTTCCTTCCTCCTCACTGAAACCCTGCGTTTTTCTCTCAGTGCCAAATGAGTCTTCCTGCTGAGTTTTTTTTTTATTTTTTTTTACAGCCGAACATGTGAAGCGTGTGTTAATTCTCCTGTGATTAATTTCCTGGTGTGAACTTGTGCTAGTTTTCTGTATAGAGTTTCTGCATCGAGAAAATGCTGCATTCATCCTCATACACATTGGATGAGACTAGTGTTTAACATTAATATCTATGGATGTAGACAGTTTTTTTCAGTCAATCACTGCAGGTTATTGTTTTTGGTGAAAGCTGGCAGGGTTACGTTAAATCCATTTTCCTATCATTCATATTCAGGTCAAACTCACATCATCTGACCTGTTTGTCTGTGTGTAGGAATGTTTGGCCTGGTGTTTGGTCTGATGGGGATGTTTGCGTACGATGGGGAGAGGGTCCAAGAGTCTGGGATGTTCCAGGGATACAACACAGTCACCTGGATAGTGGTGGCTCTGCAGGTACATCTCACTATTATTTGTTTTTACTTCACCTGTGAGCTGCAGGTCAAATGTAGTCAGTATGTACTGTTAGTTCACAAGCTACAAATGTGAAGAAATGGTGTTGTTAAATTCTAAATAAACAGAGTAAAACTCACAGACCACTAGTAAAGATCAAACCAAGTTTATTCACCCACTGGGTCACACCGCTGCATAAGACAAAGACATATTTACACAAGCACTGGTATTTAAACCGTCCTCCTATGCTGAGGCATCTCGCACATCTGGACAGCCAATACATCTCTGTTGCTCGACAGGACTTTAGTGATGCCTGTTCTTTCTCACTTCATCTGGCTTGACCTGACCTCGGCCCAAATTCCTCACTCCTCCCCAACTCACGGCTGTCCTGTTGACTTGTACCAGACTGTGGCCCTTCTCTCCATAGGATACCTGAACAATAACATGTTCTGACAGAATGTAAACATTCTGCGTTCCCCTTTCTCCCTCAGTAACATGGAATAAGGATATTTCAAGTTTAAAAGTCAGAACCAGTCGTGGCCAAAAGTTTTGAATGACACAAATATTAATTTCCAAAGTTTGCTGCTTCAGTGTCTTCAGATATTTTTGTCAGATGTTACTATGGAATACTGAAGTATAATTACAAACATTTCATAAGTGTCAAAAGCTTTTATTGACGATTACATGAAGTTGATGCAAAGAGTGAATATTTGCAGTGTTGACCCTTCTTTTTCAAGACCTCTGCAATCCGCCCTGGCATGCTGTCAATTAACTTCTGGGCCACATGACTGATGGCAGCCCATTCTTGCATAATCAATGCTTGGAGTTTGTGTCAGAATTTGTGGGTTTTTGTTTGTCCCCCCACCTCTTGAGGATTGACCACAAGTTCTCAATGGGATTAAGGACAGGGGAGTTTCCTGGCCATGGACCCAAAATATCGATGGTTTGTTCCCCGAGCCATTTAGTTATCACTTTTGCCTTATGGTAAGGTGCTCCATCACGCTGGAAAAGGCGTTGTTCGGCACCAAACTGTTCCTGGATGGTTGGGAGAAGTTGCTATCGGAGGATGTGTTGGTACCATTCTTTATTCATGGCTGTGTTCTTAGGCAAAATTGTGAGTGAGCCCACTCCCTTGGCTGAGAAGCAACCCCACACATGAATGGTCTCAGGATGCTTTACTGTTGGCAGGACACAGGACTGATGGTAGCGCTCACCTTGTCTTCTCCGGACAAGCTTTTTACCGAATGTCCCTTACAATCAGAAAATGGATTCATCAGAGAAAAGGACTTTACCCCAGTCCTCAGCAGTCCAATCCCTGTACCTATTGCAGAATATCAGTATGTCCCTGATGTTTAGCCTGGAGAGAAGTGGCTTCTGTGCTGCCCTTCTTGACACCAGGCCATCCTCCAAAAGTCTTTGCCTCACTGTTAGAGGTCGACCGAGTATGATTTTTCAACACCAATACCGATTTTAAAAAAATACTTTATTTATTTGTAATAATGACAAATACAACAATACTGAATGAACACTTTTATTTTAACTTAATATAATACATCAATAAAATCAATTTAGCCTCAAATAAATAATAAAACATGTTCAATTTGGTTTAAATAATGCAAAAACAAAGTGTTGGAGAAGAAAGTGAAAGTGAAATATGTGCCATGTAGAAAAGCTAACGTTTCAGTTCCTTGCTCAGAACATGAGAACATATGAAAGCTGGTGGCTCCTTTTAACATGAGTCTTCAATATTCCCAGGTAAGAAGTTTTAGGGTGTAGTTATTATTGGAATTATAGGACTATTTCCCTCTATACCATTTGTATTTCATATACCTTTGACTATTGGATGTTCTTATAGGCACTATAGTATTGCCAGTGTAACAGTATAGCTTCCGTCCCTCTCCTCGCCCCTACCTGGGCTCGAACCAGGAACACATCGAAACCCTAACCCCTTGCAGAGCAAGGGGAACAACTACTTCAAGGTCTGAGCGAGTGCTGTCACCGATTGAAACGCTATTACACCAGCCTAATCTCGGGAGTTGAAGTCATAAACAGCTCAATGCTTGAAGCATTGTGAAGAGCTGCTGGCAAAACGCACGTAAGTGCTGTTTGAATGAATACTTACGAGCCTGCTTCTGCCTACCACCGCTCAGTAAGACTGCTCGATCAAATATCAAATCGTAGACTTAATTATAACATAACACACAGAAATACGAGCCTTAGGTCATTAATATGGTCAAATCCGGAAACTATCATTTCGAAAACAAACGTTTATTCTTTCGTTGAAATATGGAACCGTTACATATTTTATCTAACGGGTGGCATCCCTAAGTCTAATTATTGCTGTTACATTGTACAACCTTCAATGTTATGTCATAATTATGTACAATTCTGGCAAATTAATTACAGGCTTTGTTAGGAATAAATGGTCTTCACACAGTTCACAATGAGCCAGGCGGCCCAAACTGCTGCATATACCCTGACTGCTTGCACGGAACGCAAGAGAAGTGACAATTTCCCTAGTTAAAAGAAACTCATGTTAACAGGCAATATTAACTAAATATGCAGGTTTAAAAATATATACTTGTGTATTGATTTTAAAGAAAGGCATTGATGTTTATGGTTAGGTACATGTAACGGATGTGAAGCGGCTAGCTTAGTTAGCGGTGCGCGCTAAATAGCGTTTCAATCGGTGACGTCACTTGCTCTGAGACCTTGAAGTAGTAGTTCCCCTTGCTCTGCAAGGGCTGCGGCTTTTGTGGAGCGATGGGTAACGATGCTTCGTGGGGTGACTGTTGTCGATGTGTGCAGAGGGTCCCTGGTTCGCGCCCGGGTATGGGCGAGGGGACGGTCTAAAGTTATACTGTTACATACACATTGGTGCAACGACAGTGCTTTTTTCGCCAATGCGCTTGTTAAATCATCACCCGTTTAGAGAAGTAGGCTGTGATTCGATAAGAAATGAACAGGCACCGCATCGATTATATGCAACGCAGGACACGCTAGATAAATAGTAATATCATCAACCATGTGTAGTTAACTAGTGATTATGTTAAGGTTGATTGTTTTTTCATAAGATAAGTTTAATGCCAGCTAGCAATTTACCTTGGCTTCTTGCTGCACTCACGTAACAGGTAGTCAGCCTGCCACGCAGGCTTCTTGTGGAGTGCAATGTAAGGCAGGTGGTTAGAGCGTTGGACTAGTAACCGGAAGGTTGCAAGATCGAATCCCCGAGCTGACAAGGTAAAAATCTATTCTGCCCCTGAAAAAGGCAGTTAACCCACCGTTCCTAAGCCGTCATTGAAAATAAGAATGTGTTCTTAACTTACTTGCCCAGTTAAATAAAGGTATAATTTTTTTTTTAAATCATCCACAATCGGTGTCCAAAAATACAGATTTCAGATTGTTATGAAAACTTGAAATCGTCCCTAATTAATCGGCCATTCCGATTAATTGGTCGACCTCTGCTCACTGTGCGTGCAGATGCACTCACACCTGCCTGTTGCCATTCCTGAGCAAGCTCTACTGGTGGTGCCTCGATCCCGTAGCTGAATCAACTTTAGGAGACGGTCCTGGCGCTTGCTGGACTTTCTTGGGCGCCCTGAAGCCTTCACAACAATTGAACAGCTCTCCTTGAAGTTCTTTATGATCCGATAAATTGTTTATTTGGGTGCAATCTTACTGGCAGCAATATCCTTGCCTGTGAAGCCCTTTTTGTGCAAAGCAATGATGATGGCACGTGTCTCCTTGCAGATAACCATGGCTAACAGAGGAAGAACAATGATTCCAAGCACCACACTCCTTTTGAATCTTCCAGTCTGTTATTCGACCTCAATCAGCGTGACAGAGTGATCTCCAGCCTTGTCCTCGTCAACACTCACACCTGTGTTAACGGGAGAATCACTGACATGATGTCAGCTGGTCCTTTTGTGGCAGGGCTGAAATGCAGTGGAAATATTTTTGGGGGATTCAGTTCATTTGCATGGCAAAGAGGATCTTTACAATTAATTGTAATCATCTGATCACTCTTCATAACATTCTGAGTATATGCAAATTGCCATCATACAAACTGAGGCAGCAGACTTTGAAAATTAATATTTGTCATTCTCAAAACTTTTGGCCACGACTGTACAGTTTTAATGGAAAAATCTTGCACTGTTAATCATGTTGAATGAATATTGCCATGCCTATTGACTAAGGTGCTATTGCTTGATCTCGTTCCAATTGTGTGAGCTTTGTAGTATTATAGTGTCCCTTTGCCCACTGCTCATCCAGTCCATATCTGGTGTGTTTCTCTAGGCACTAGGAGGGCTGGTTATAGCAGCTGTCATCAAGTATGCAGACAACATCCTGAAGGGTTTCGCTACGTCACTCTCCATCATTCTGTCAACACTCATATCCTACTTCTGGCTGCAGGACTTCGACCCAACTAGGTTCTCACGCAACACACACATTCTCTCTTGAGCTGGGTTATTTTAATTACCTAATTGAATGTCGTTTGTCTCTGACACGTGTAATGCTGTGTCTTGTCTTGTGTCCTCTCCAGTGTGTTCTTCATGGGTGCAGTGCTGGTCATCACGGCCACCTTCCTGTATGGCTACGAGGGCAAGCCCTCCCCCAACCCCAGTCGTGCCTAGGGGACATCGCAGAGGGGGGAAAAGGAGGTCCGAAAGAGAGATCAGGTAAAAGAAGATATGAGAAGAAAGTGGAGAGGAAGAAAGAAGTGGAGTGAAGGACACTAGACTAGTGGCATTGAGATGGGCCTCTGACACCATGAAGTGCATCAACTATGAAATGTGACCAGGAAGTAGCCAGACAAGGCTGTTCCTCATCATGGTTACCACTACAGAGAAATACACCCATGAGAAATAGACCCATGAGTCATGACCAAGCTGAGCAGTGTACTGGTCAGCCAGCTTACCGCACTGGGCCAAAACTAGTTGGGGTGGTTCCCCTGTCTTAATGTTACTGTCATCAGCTAAATCATGAAGATGATAGGTAAACAAAGACACCATAATGTTCACACATGACTTGTGACAATAGTCCAGATGTATTGGACTCCACAGACATACTGATGACATACTGATGAACTATGTTGCTGTCTCACTGCTGTAGAGACTGTTTGTGGGTCGTTCCACAAAATGTGTGCCTTTTGCGCCCCCTTTGATATTTTAAGTAAACATGGTGCACCAATATTACATTTTTTAAAGTCTGTTATATTAATTGAAGTGCCCTTTTGTGTATATACTGTATTTCTAAAGATGATTATTTATTTAATGTGATTAGTTATTAATTTACATTTTTCCCTCATTTTAATGTCAACCCTGTTACCTGAACATCATTCTCATTTTAAATGTAAAGAAACACTGAACATCTAATAGTCAAACCATAGTGTAAAAAAATCTGGTTTTACTCTTTTTGGCCATTTTCTGTCACAAGGGGATTTATGGCTGCTTTTGAGATTAAATCGTCAACCCTGTTACTTTAATTGGCCTTTACTATAGTATTTCTTTGAGATGGGAAAATTTGTTTTTATGAAGTTGAACATGTGGTCTTTGACAGAGTGTTAAATTACGTGAAATCAAACACTTTTTTTCCCAAGTTACACTACTCAAAAGGCACCCAATTGGTGAAACGACCCTTGTACTTCTCCTCTCTTTGTCACTTGATTTGTTATTTGGGGAAGTGGGTGAGGATGACTTTGTTACTGTATTTACCAATCATGAGGAACGCACGTCCATAAAGAAAATGTTTCCTACATCAAAGACGAGTGTGTCATTTAGAAATTCTACAAGTGCTCTGATCCAAGAGATGCGAACAGTCACACATGCTCTCCCTATTATATCTGACAGTAATACATCTTCTGAGTGCATATTGTGCATGAGACCTATAGCTCAGAGGATGAACTGATTCCACTGACCCTCTGTCAACACCGAAATATGAATACGCAGCAGCTGTGTGTACACTGGCAATGTGGGACTGAGGGGAACAACTATTACACTTGCAGATTAATTCAAAGACGTTCTTATAACACGCAAACATGTTTTACCTTCATTTTATTGAATTAAAAACAATGCTTGCATGCTAAATCTCCCACCCATCCATAATGAAACCCTTTGGAATACCTGCCTACGTTGTCCCACTGTACATATGATTGAATGTACAGTTCTGTTCATCCTCCAGTCCGAGTCATTCTGTTCTCAGGCACATCTGTTACTGTGAATGACTGGCTCTCAATGGACGTTTGTCACCATACACAGTATGTGATATGACCTTCAATATAAACAATTGATTTGTAATATCCTATTCAACCCACTTGTCCCTCATAGAATTATGGCTTGGGTGTAGTCACAGAGGGGGTGTGTGTGTGTGTGTAGTCGCAGAGGGGATGTGTGTATCAGTGTAAAGGCTAGTATGGTTTGCACCTCAGTAATGAGCAGCATGTGGAGTTCATTTTGTTACATTTTCAGACTGTCTCCTCTGTACATCATACCTGACCTGGCCCACACTGCTGTTCTCATTGGCCATTCTGTAGGTGGCTATAGAGAGCCTGTCTTCCCCTTCTACCAGTAACACATTCATCCTTGTCTGTAACTGTACTGAGCATGAAGGCTGCATTTAAATGTACTACAATCTTTGTTCTTACATATAAAATACATTATACTCCCCAATCTCACCTGTATTATACCCATAAAGCCACATACATATACTGCTGGGCCTCTCACACCTCAGGTTAGTCTCAAATGGCCACCTATTCTCCACATAGTGCATTACCTTTAACCAGAGCCAAAGGGGAATGGGGTTCCATTTGAGACACAACCCTCTACATCACTGTCATAGAGCCAGAACAGTCTGTAATTAAAGATGGCTGCTCTCATCTCGGTGAGGCAGCATGGTGTGCAGTAGGCTACAGGCTGCTCCCCTAGAGTGTAGCCTACTCTGAGCCCTGCTGGGCCTGGAACACTCACAAAGGACTAGTCCTCTCTGCTTCTCCAGGACAGAGGATGTTATTAAGGCAGAGGTCCCTCTGTGGGTCTGGTCTGTATTTAGGCTCTGGTCCAGGCAGCAGTCCTCTCTCTCTACTCAAAGGCAGTGGTGGGGATTTAAGGCGGCTGTCCCACAAGTCTCTGTCCATATTGATCTCATAATGGCAGGATGTCTGGGCCCAAGTTACACCTCCCTTCCCTCTCTCTGCTACTTAGGAGGGATGACCACTAGGGGTGGGCCCTTCCTGGGCCTCCACATCAGCACCTGGGCGTCGTTGGCGTTGGGCCTCCCCAGGGCGTTGGGGGGGATGGGCTCCATGTGGGTTAGGACGCGGGGCTGGTCCTGGTGCGTCCGGCCCGTCAGGGTGGCTCTGGAGCCCAGGGGCATGGAGGGGTCCACCAAGATGTCCACCCTCATGCGCCACTTGACCGTCTGCAGCAGGATCTTCTCCCGCGTGGCCGTGTTGAGGGCCACCAGCCAGGTGGTGAAGCTCTGGTCCCTCTTGATGCGGGTGAGCAGGGGCAGGTTGCTGTCGCTGATGGGCACGGCCCAGGTCACACTGGGGTAGAAGTTATCGTTCATGCTGACGGTGAAGCGCAAGGGCTCGGAGGTGGGCCCCGCCAGGGTGACCGTCTCGGTGGTGTTGCCGTACCAGGGGTAGCTCACCCCGTCTGAGTCACTGATGGCCCTCACAAGACCTTCACGCAGCTCTGGTAGCTCCCAGCTAGACCTGCAGGAGGACAACAAGTCAGAGGTCAAACTACAGTTGAATAGATGATGGGTTGGAACCTGTTCTTAGTGGGTCATGGATTAGCACTGTGTTGAACTGTAGATTCACAAGGAGATTCAAAGGGCTTTAGCTGTCTTACGCAGCACATTACATTTGGGAGCCTCTGTGTTAGACATTCTCAAAAAGACATACAAATACATAAAAGATGTTTGATAAATGTATTTCACCTCAGGGCTCCATACTGTAGACTATGTATGATAGATAGATGAGTCAGTGGAATAATATATTGTGTTTTCCGGCCAATGAGAGGGTGTCGGCTGGTGTGATCTGATGCCACGTTCCCCCCTGCAGATCAGCTCCTTTTGTTATGTTTTTCTGCTGCACCCCTAGACCCCCCCCCCCCCCCCCCATCCCCAGTCAGGATTAAACACCTCCTCACATATGCCTCCTCCAGAGAAAAACACCCCCAGGCAGTGCTGGAGGAGGCTGTATGTGTTACTCGTCAGTGGGTGTGTGATTCTGTCTCCTGGAGAGAAGGGAGTGTGTCAGTGCATCTCTCTCTCCCTCGTTTCTGTGAACACAATGTATGTCTAGGAGCAGTTGTGTAGCTCCTCTGTCATCTCTATTTTGATGGTGAAGTCACAGGAACAGAATCAATTGGTGTGGGTTTGAATGAAGGAGGGTGAGTGCATAGTTAACCTTCTGTTTGCACAAATGCTCTGCTACACATACACTCACACATATCCACATATCAAGTGTTGCATTGCATTCATGTCAATTTTGATGGCACACAAAACACACACACTTCCTACAGCACCAGAGAAGTGACAGTTTGGAACAGAGCAGCTGGGGAGCTTCAATCAGCAGCCTGGAGGAGAACTCAACTCACATGCCAATGTCATTGTAGGTGTTGTAGAATTCCATCTGTGTGCATGCCTGGATCCAACCCACCACCCAAGTCTCATTACGGGGAATAGGGGGCATCACTATCCGTGCAGAGGCCTTGAAATAGGCCGTCTTGTAGCGCAACACTATAGGAGAGTTCTCCTCAATGATTGTCGGGGAGTGATCGATAGTGGCGGAAACGTCATAGACCACTATGTTTTCGCGTTTGATGCGCGATTTACAGGCGATGCTCTGTATGCAGCCCATGATGAGATTAGGGTTCTAGTCAGTTGGACCAGACAGGATGATAACACTGTCACGTCCTATCGACTTACAAACAATATGCTTAATATGTCACATTAGTCAATGCATTGTATGCATCCAAAAAGGCAATCAGTACCATTTACATTTATGCACAAAGATAAAACAGATAGGTGGTCAGATCTTAGGACAGGGGAGCAGATTAATTAAATAACAGCAGTTGGTGGTATTGGATCCTCTCTACGCCTCGGATCGCAAGTGTAGCCTATCCGTGTCTGCGTGGCACTGCCCTCTCTTCCAGTCCGGGCTTCCGTGGGCTCCAGCCCCTCAAAATGATTCAAATCCATACGTCCTCTTGCAGGTCTGTGCCGGTTGATGCTCTTCTTTCGTCCCCGGGCTGTCATGTCACAAGCCGGGGGAGAGCGGCACACTCAGAGGCGTCGTGTCAATGGCCCAGTCGGGTGGTTGTCGTGATGCATTATGAAGCGGCGCTGGCGGCTCACGAGGCGCGCTTGATCCGAGCGATGACAATCTAGACCACCAGGCATTCCTCACCATGAGTGTAAAACGAAGGATAAAACACAGTCAATGCAGGGAGATCCCCCATTTTTTATTCAACGCTTCCTCTGCAGAATTGGCTGAACAACAGACTCGCGCTTTGATAAATCAGCGGGTGAAAAACAAGTGTTCAAGAACATAGAAATCATAGACAACAGTTCTATCCAATCCGAAAATCAGTGTATCAAATTGTTGCTGCATGGCTTGATAAAATCCCCGTATGGACACATTAAGGATGCTGTCTTGCCTCCTCTTCTCTCCCAAAGCGATGCATCGTCTGGCGCTGTTCAGCTTCCTTGGTGCTGATGATGCTGAGTGAACCAATGAACAGCAGAGGGAGAATAAGCGCGTGGGAGTGCCGGGAGTCCTTTATTTGGCCGTAACAGTATGTGCATTTCCTCCATGTCTTGAATGGCTATAGCCTATGACTGCTAGGCTACTCACATTCATCAAGTGTCTGCCTGGTGATAAGAATAGACCAATTGATGGTTGAATTTTTTATGAGCTGCATATTCACAATCATGCAATGGCAAGTCATTGTCAATTCTAGCCCCATTCTTTGATGGCAGCACAATTGATAAGGTCCGGACATAATTGTATCATATGATTTTAGGGCAAATCAAAATAGATACGAGGAAAGCTTGATATTGTTATAAATAAATAGTACTTTTCCTAAAATAATTTATAGCCTTCGTCACTAGACTTTGTTTGACATGATGATGAACCACTGTCGAGTTTTTTCCTTAGCTAATAAATCAACAAAGCTAAGCCTGACATTATGAGCAGACAATACTGCCCATTTTCAGCTAATAAGGACAAATAGGAGGTTCTACAGTTCATTTATGCCACTTGGTATCACATATGCGATCGGCTCTGCGAGTGAATCTGATGTGTACAGTAGACAGAAGTAGCAAAGCACCTCCCCTTAATGACACACTGGAACTCTGCTGTCATCTTTCAGTGATCCATTTGTCTTGGAGTTGGTTAAAGATCACTCCTGCCTCCGAGTAGGCCTACTTTTAACAAAATAATTTTTGCGTGTTCCTGATGATACTACAGGTTGTGTTTCTACTTGAAGGACTGGGCGCAGGGAAATTAACCCAGTGTGCCAAAATTGTGGAAGTATGTGAACATTTGAAATTAGAGGCTATCAGTCTAAAAGGCTTACCTGTTTTGCATGTTATTTTGGCATTAATACGTGTCACATCAGTTTGCAAACAATGTAAAAAATATATATATAATATTGAGTTAATAATGCCGCAGACACACATGGTCTCTTTTTTGTTTTCTTGAGTAAGGCAGCTCCAAAATGCAGGTGTTTCAGCCTAGCTCAGTGTTTTCTGTGGCGGTGGGGGAGCCAGCAAAAACAAAATAGGAGGATTGCGCTGTGATTGGCTCAGTGTTCTGTCACTCATGGGGACACTACATCATTACAAAGTGTATGTCCTTAGGGGTAGACATCCAAAATGTCAGCCCTTTGGGTCCTGCCATAGAGTTAAATTTCAAGTGCCCTTCCAAGAAGGCTCAAGGTCATTGGCCACAGATAAAATGACATCACATCATGTTATATGTACAGTAGCTTTGGTTGGACTGATCATGTCAACATCTTACTTTCAAAGTCTTACCTAGCAGTCATCATTATGAATCAAGTTGACAATTTACTGGCAAATCCTTTTAATCCTTGTCATATGAAGAGAAATAATGAAGATAAATTATAGATAAAATGTATCGGTGCTCATCAGTCATTGGACATAAAGATTGCGCAACAAAGTTGGAAATCGCATATTCAACAATAAGTCGTTTGGAAGGAATCAGTGGCTAACTGCCAGCAGTGCAAAACAACCAGTAGCCTGCTATTCAATGGAATGGCTGTGTTTTTTTTTTCCAGAGTTCCCACCATAAATCCAGAGAATACCAGAATTTGATTTGATGACAAAGTTTGAATACAAAACCGCCGCGCCACCTTCATGTTTAAGTGAGCACAACACAAGCTAAGGTGAGTCCAAAAATGTCTTGTATGCTGCTGTATAAATTATGTAATATGCCATGGAGATATGTATACTGTAGCTAAGAAAGTAATACTAAGTGTATGTTGTATAGTAAGCTGTTAGTAGCCCATGTGCCTCACCCTAATAATTTGGTCTATTTTCACCTCTTAATTTCACCTAACGTTACTGTTCTGACTCGGTGGTGCTGCACATGTAGCCTATATCCTGTTTTAGAGAAATGTCATCATCTAATATTGTAAGAGGTTTCATTGTCTGTTTATATGCACCCTTTATTTATCCTATGGTTCTGACTTGGTGTACAGGGAAAATACTGTAAGATCAGCCGATGTGCAGCATTCTGTCGCTGTACATTTCAAAAGTGCTGAACACATAGTTAAATTGACTACGTCCTTCGTCACTCGTTAATGTCTTAATCGAAATTACAGAACGCCTCTTATCCACTCATTGTTCCCTTATGCCATAGTTTGTACATTTCAATTGTCAGTAGAAACCACATTTGTTTAAGCAAGTCAGCCATATCACCTATCTTTTTTTAAAAGGCAGTGGACGAGGCTGAATTAATTATTTCACTGCCAGACAAGGCTCAGCTGAAAGCCAGGTGTAGCAGTGGTAAGGTGTTGGCACTGCTGTTCGGACTCTGCTGTTGGGACAGCTTTATGTAGGCCTTAACAGTTTGTGGGCACCGCTTGTCGCCGTTATAGTGCAATTAATGTATTGTTTAGTGTTGTGCCAACCAAGATTTACATGCTAAAATCGCCAGTGATATGTTTCGAATTTGCATAACTTATATGTAACAAATTATAGCTAGATGGTTAGCTGGCTAATGTTAGGTAGGCTAGGAGTTAGGGATAGCTAAAAGGGTTAGGGTTACTTTTATTAGGACCCCCATTAGCTAACGCCGTAACGCTAGCAAATCTTCCTGGGGTCCAACACCAATTAACAAGACATTACATTTAAAATACCTGACAGGAAACACATTTAACATTCAGTTGATGCTTTCTATTTCCTGTCCAGTCATATGGTCTATTGCATTAAATGTTATTTTATTTTTTTCTTGAAGGTGGATTTACTTTTTGCCTGAGAAATATGGATTGGTAAAGAGTTCCATTCAGCTATGACTCTATATCAAACTGTAGATTTAAGGCGATTTGTCTTAGTTGGGTTGTCTTAGCTGCCCTGAATTTGCCTTTCTGGTTTGGTGGTTATGCGTGTTGCTAGTATGTACTAACTGGCCATGAAAAATACTGTGTTTAAAAAAATATATATAACATTTCTAAAGAAAATCAGAAGACTGATAGTAATTTGTTTTCAACGTGAAGCCATGAGAGATTCTGATACATTTGGATAATATTCATCTGGTTAGAGCAATGAAGAGCAAATCTGGCAGCCCTGTTTTGAGCCATTTAGAGCTTTTTTATATCTCTTTCTTTGCTGCATCTGACCATATACAGTTGAAGTCGGAAGTTTACATACACTTAGGTTGGAGTCATTAAAACTTGTTTTTTCAACCACTTCACTAATTTCTTGTTAATAAACTAGAGTTTTTGCAAGTCGGTTAGGACATCTACTTTGTGCATGAAACAAGTCATTTTTCCAACAATTATTTACAGACAGATTATTTCACTTAGAATTCACTGTATCACAATTTCAGTGGGTCAGAAGTTTACATACACTAAGTTGACTGTGCCTTTACACAGCTTGGAAAATTCCATAAAATTATGTCATGGCTTTAGAAGCTTCTGAAAAGCTAATTGACATAATTTTAGTCAATTGGAGTGTACCTGTGGATGTATTTCAATGCCTACCTTCAAACTCAGTACTTCCTTGCTTGACGTCATGGGAAAATCAAAAGAAATCAGCCAAGTCCGCAGAAAAAAAATGTAGACCTCCACAAGTCTGGTTCATCCTTGGGAGCAATTTCCAAAAGCCTGAAGGTACCACGTTCATCTGTACAAACAATAGTACGCAAGTATAAACACCATGGGACCACGCAGCCGTCATACCGCTCAGGAAGGAGACGCATTCTGTCTCCTAGAGATTAACGTACATTGGTGCGAAAAGTGCAAATCAATCCCAGAGCAAAGGACCTTGTGAAGATGCTGGAGGAAACAGGTACAAAAGTATCTATATCCACAGTAAAACGAGTCCTATATCGACATAACCTGAAAGGCCACTCAGCAAGGAAGAATCCACTGCTCCAAAACCACCAAAAAAAAAGTCAGGCTATGGTTTGCAACTGCACATTGGGACAAAGATCATACTTTTTGGAGAAATGTTCTCTGGTCTGATGAAACAAAAATAGAACTGTTTGGCCATAATGACCATAGTTATGTTTGGAGGTAAAAGGGGGATGCTTGCAAGCCGAAGAACACCATCCCAACCGTGAAGCACGGGGGTGGCAGCATCATGTTGTGGGGGTGCCTTGCTGCAGGAGGGACTGGTGCACTTCACAAAATAGATAGCATCATGAGTCAGGAAAATGATGTGGATATATTGAAGCAACATCTCAAGACATCAGTCAGGAAGTTAAAGTTTGGTCGCAAATGGGTCTTCCAAATGGACAAATACCTCAAACCTACTTCCAAAATTGTGGCAAAATGGCTTAACTTCCTTGCACTTACCATGTGGCTCTGTTATTAAGATTCTGGGTAATACATTTTTAAAATAGTTTTTCACACTTTGTTGTATGCATGTTTGAAGATAGGAAAGTATACATCTATATTAGTATTAAGCAGATTGTTGTGCCATGAGGTATAATGTATCATGATGAACGGATATCAAAACCGTGAGGCAAAATGGCGTTCAATGATGAGACGACCCATTCCCAAATTTCCAACTTTTAATGGTAGAGGCAAATACAGTATCCTGCTGTAAAACCTACAGTTACTGCTGGTGGAAGGAGCACTGTGCTCAACGATGCCTGACAAAATGGGTTAAACTGACAAATGATCAGATACCTAAATCAATGAAAATACTCCAGAATAAGTTATCTAATTCTGCACTAGACAGGGTATTAAACACCATAATACTATTTAGAAGCTTTAGAGAGAGGAAACAACACCAAAAGAGAAGGTATCTAATTCTGCACTAGACAGGGTATTAAACACCATAATACTATTTAGAAGCTTTAGAGAGAGGAAACAACACCAAAAGAGAAGGTATCTAATTCTGCACTAGACAGGGTATTAAACACCATAATACTATTTAGAAGCATTAGAGAGAGGAAACAACACCAAAAGAGAAGGTATCTAATTCTGCACTAGACAGGGTATAAAACACCATAATACTATTTAGAAGCATTAGAGAGAGGAAACAACACCAAAAGAGAAGGTATCTAATTCTGCACTAGACAGGGTATTAAACACCATAATACTATTTAGAAGCATTAGAGAGAGGAAACAACACCAAAAGAGAAGGTATCTAATTCTGCACTAGACAGGGTATTAAACACCATAATACTATTTAGAAGCATTAGAGAGAGGAAACAACACCAAAAGAGAAGGTATCTAATTCTGCACTAGACAGGGTATTAAACACCATAATACTATTTAGAAGCATTAGAGAGAGGAAACAACACCAAAAGAGAAGGTATCTAATTCTGCACTAGACAGGGTATAAAACACCATAATACTATTTAGAAGCATTAGAAAGAGGAAACAACACCAAAAGAGAAGGTATCTAATTCTGCACTAGACAGGGTATTAAACACCATAATACTATTTAGAAGCATTAGAGAGAGGAAACAACACCAAAAGAGAAGGTATCTAATTCTGCACTAGACAGGGTATTAAACACCATAATACTATTTAGAAGCATTAGAGAGAGGAAACAACACCAAAAGAGAAGGTATCTAATTCTGCACTAGACAGGGTATAAAACACCATAATACTATTTAGAAGCATTAGAGAGAGGAAACAACACCAAAAGAGAAGGTATCTAATTCTGCACTAGACAGGGTATAAAACACCATAATACTATTTAGAAGCTTTAGAGAGAGGAAACAACACCAAAAGAGAAGGTATCTAATTCTGCACTAGACAGGGTATAAAACACCATAATACTATTTAGAAGCTTTAGAGAGAGGAAACAACACCAAAAGAGAAGGTATCTAATTCGGCACTAAACAGAACTTGAAATACTAAAATAGTGTTTTGAACCTTTTCCGGTAGTGCTCCCAGTCCCTGGCAATGTGTTGCACAACACCTGATTAAGTGGTGTTACAACACCATGTGTCATGTTTCAAAACATCTCAGGATGATGTGTTTCAATACTCCAGAAAAATGAAGGTTTTGTCTCCTTTGCATTGGTGACAGCTCAGTTGCCATTAGTTTTGGTGTTACAAAAGCACTTTATTTTAACAGTGTACCTCGTCATGTGATGTTTGCTATTAATTTGTTTGCACTTAAAGAGGAACTTCATTTTGGTATTATTTCCAATGAATCCACTGTTGATACAGTCCCAAAATGTTTTGCATGTCACCAGTCATGCTTTTAAGATATTGGACTGTCAAGAAGCAAAGTGTCAACGGCCACATCATCATGATGATGTAAAATGCAACCCTACATTATTATTATTATTTTATTTTTTTAATTGCTACAAATGTGGGATCTTAATTCTATCACCCTGTTGCAGGATAACTTTCCAACATTGCAGAACATTTAAAACTGGTAGTGTATTTGAGGTTTAAAAAGGCTACTGAAGTGTGTTATTTACACTTTGAAATGTCCGACATGATTTTCCCTTACGAAAAATATATTAACCCCTACAAAATGTCCATGAATTATAATCCACATAATAATTCACATTTCCAGTTTCTGCAAGATTATTTTCCTGCTGTAGCAAACTGGCTCAAATTAAGATCCTAGATCTATACTGGGCCCGAGTAGAAAGGCTTGACAAGGCATTATTTTGAAAGGAATTGAGTAAAACCCTACATACAGTCATCAGATCCTGTTTGTACCCTTCCAATTCCTCTGCCCCCGTCCTCTCCCAGGCGATGGAGGAGACGATGTAGTTGAACCAGCATTCAGCAGCCTAATTGATGGCTTTCCGCGTAACCAAGACAACCTCCAGGGCTGGACCCATGTCATGTATGGGACTGCTGACGTCCGATATGTTCTCTTCTTTGACTGCAGTAATCAGATGGGAGGCAACTAACTACAGCGCCTTGAATAGCAGGGAAAGAGCAGTGTGCTCTTGGATACTTTTCTTCTAAATGAAACTGTCCATGTGAGGAAATGACCTGATCCAAGAGAAGGTGGTCAGTTACATTTTGTATGTGCAAGTGTGTATTGACAGGTGTCTGGAGAGAGGGAAAAGCAGTAGATGCTCAGATGACAACAGAGACAGTCTACAGAAGCAATAAGGCCCCATCTATCCCAAACCACCAGACATGTATTCTTGTTGTACTGAGATGTTCTGTGTCATGGATGTGCCAGTTTGTGTGTGTCATGTACAGGTAACTGCCAAAATAAAGTAAATGAGGGATAAAAGAGTATATTGAAAGCACGTGCTTTCACACAGGTGTGGTTCCTGAGTTAATTAATCAATTAACATCCCATCATGGTTAGGTTCATGTATAAAAATGCTGAGCAAGCCATTATGCTGGCCATAATTTTGCATACCATGTCTATGCCCCCCACAGGATGAGAATATGCCCATCCACAAGGCACAAGTGGTCACTGAATGGTTTGTTGAGCATGAAAATTATATAAATTATGGCCATTTTAGTCACCAGATCTCAGCCCAATTGAACAGTTATGGGAGATGCTGGAGCTACGATTGAAACAGCGTTTTCCACCACCATCAACAAAAAAACTAGAATGCTGTCGCATCCATCCAATAGATTTACAGACAATTGTAGAATCTATGCCAAGTTGCATTGAAGCTGTTCAGGCTTGTGGTGGCCCAGCGCCCTATCTCAGGGAACATCAACTAGGTGCAGCTGCGGGCAGATTTTTTCTTGAGACGATGGTAAGGATTTTTGAAAATTGACCGCAAGAAGCCCAAACAGATAACTAAAACACTTCAAACATGGGTTACATTTCTATACAATCAAATACACACTTCATGATCAAAAGTATGTGGACACCTGCTCGTCGAACATCTCATTCCAAAATCAAGGGAGTTGGTCCCCCCTTGCTAATATTACATCCTCCACTCTTCTGGGAAGGCTTTCCACTAGATGTTGGAACATTGCTGTGGGGACTTGCTTCTATTCAGCCGCAAGAGCGTTAGTGAGGTCAGGCACGGATGTTGGGCGATTAGGCCTGGCTCGCAGTCGGTGTTCCTATTCATCCCAAAGGTGTTCCATGGGGTTAAGGTCAGGCTTCTGTGCATGCCAGTCAAGTTCTTCCACACCGATCTATGCAAACCATTTCTGTATGGACCTCGCTTTGTGCACGGGGGCATTGTCATGCTGAAACAGGAAAGGGCCTTTCACAAACAGTTGCCACAAAGTTAGAAGCACAGAATCTAGAATCTCATTGTATGCAGTAGCATTAAGATTTCTCTTCACTGAAAAACAGCCCCAGACCATTATTCCTCCTCCACCAGACTTTACAGTTGGCACTATGCATTGGGGCAGGTAGCATTCTCCTGGCATCTGCCAAACCCGCCAAACCCAGATTTGTTTGTACTTTTGGTCATATAGTGTAAGTTCCCAGGCTGTTCAGTCACACAGAGAGTGTCACATATCTGTTTCACTGTCTTCATATGACCACATCTGGATTGCTGTTTCAATATTAGCAGCTTTCCAAAAATTAGACTGGGGCAACTCAGCAGGCCAAACCAGCTGTCCAAACACGTGTGGCAGACATGTGCAACACTCCTCTCATTCTATCCATGTACAGAGTTGTGTGATTGTGGTGTTGTTAATTGAATGGAAATTCATTAATATCCCCTAATTAACTGTATCCTGTCTCCTCCAGGTATTGTCTCCTCCAAGTCAAGAGAATGTTAACATCAAGTTGGGTCCATTGAAGTCATACCACCAAGCCAATAATTCGTTTTTTGAATAAGTGTGTTTTGCAAAGGGATTTAAATATGAGGATTGTTGTAAAACTGTGGCCATTGGTGTGTGGGGCAGACTCCATGGTGACTTGTTTTGAATGAAGGCTCCAAGTTTTGCAATGCTGCCTGCCTGCTGCACCAAAATAGAGTTTGTATTTGAGTGTGTTTCAGGAGATGGCTTCCTGAATTCTCCCCAAGCAGCTGATTGGTCAGCCCCATTGATTATTGGCGCTGACCCCGCCCCCTCGTCAAGTTACAGCTGTATTTGATTAGACTCCTTCTGAAGCTATATAAAAGCCAGTGTTCTGTTCAGAAGAGAGATCATTGCTGGGAGGTCATTGCAGAGATATAGATTGCAGAAAGATCATTGCTGTGTTGGTTGTTCTCAGAGGGAGATTATTAGTGTGTCCTGTATTGGTTGAGTGAGGGAGCTGATTGGTTATGTCTGTTGTGTGTCAATAGGACGCAGTGTTTTGATTATTGAACTTGTTTGTGTTATTCTGTTTCATTTGTTCCCAGGGGGGTAATGGGAAGGCACCTAGGGAGTGCTTAGGCAAGAGGCCCGTGGGAATACATAACCTGTAGTATTCACTGTATTCACGCTAGGTAAGACCTGGGAGGACCACCCCCTGTATTTTGGTTAGGGCACCAGGTGGTGGGTGCTAAGTTAGGTAAGTAGTGGGTAGGCAGGTAAGATAGGAGAGGGGGGGGCTTTGAGATTTACTTTCTTTGCTTTGGTTCCGTCCATCCCCTTTTCCCCATATTACGGTGTGAAGGAATAAATTCCTTGTAAACGTTACCACTCTCTCTGCCTTTGTCATCCTTACTCACACCTACAGTCCATACCTCTTTCACTTCACGGAGAGTTGAGTTGTTGCAGGGTGTTGCGTTCCCTCTTCATAGAGGTGTGCGTAACAGTTAGTTCTTGTTTTATTTATAAAGAGGTCCATAGCAAATAGCAACAATATGTTTTTATGTATGCTTTTATTCTGCTAATACAGAATCTCTGCTCTAGTGGCAACTCTGTAATCAAAGTTAATGGTTTTAAATTATGTGGCCACTGGAGCGCTCCTCTGAAGGACCACGCTGCACCGGCTACAACAGTCCAGTAGAGGGTAGTATGGTGTGTTTTGTTATCTGTTGTCTATGTTCCGACAGCCTGTCTGCTGACATCTTTACTATTGGGCCTAGTTTTCAAATCCTGACCTGTAAGCAGTACAGTGTTACTGACTCAGCCATATGCTTACCTTTTTTAAATTCCCCATCTCAATGTTTGATGCTGCTACTGACCAACATTTGAGAAAAGGAGTGTGTCTGCATCTGGTTGTAATAAATCTACATTTAAATGAACCCTAGAACTCATTCATCTAATACATTGTCATGCACATTTTTGTTTGAACGAAGTGATAGTAAAGAAATGAGCTTTATGAGTGCAGTCTACAGTCTTATGATTGAATGTTTCACTGCTTTGGAACCTTGCACTTCAGGAAGTGAAGTCTCCCCATTCCATATGACCAAATGGATGTCTCAGACTGGGATGACATGCTCCAGTGGAATGGAACCCCTGACACTGCACTAAGGAGGGAGGGGGTGGGGGGTGTTGGAAGCTAGCTGGGAGTCTACCAGGTGAATGGCCATTTGTGTGCCTAAGTTTTGTGGAACCTAATGGGGGCTGATCCCACCTGTCTGAGCTGGGCTTGGGCTCTACAGGACAATGGAAGGAAGGGACAAGGGATGTAGGGAAGATAAAGACATGTGATGGGGGGAGGGGCACACTGACCACAAGCGGAATGGTTTTAACCACAGGTGAATGAGAGAGCGATCGAGAGTAATCTGCTGGCTGGCTGTTAATTAATAAGGGGTTAAAATGACCATAAACCTGTGAGGGGACAGATATCATTTATATCAAAATGGAAATATTTAGCATAAAATATATATTTTTACAGTTTTTAATAGGTCTCTAGATAATACTAGTGAACTAGGGAGGTGGGGTGTACAAGGCGTAATCACCTAGCCTGCCTGCCTGTGAAATGTGTTTGCTGCTGACCTTTCTGCTTTTAATGAAGTTTCACAAAGGTTGAACACTGGGACTGGAGCTTGGCCCTCAGTGTGTGTGTTTTTGCGTGCACACACATGCCTCCCCCTGCTCATGTGGGGTGAGCATGTGTGCATCTGCGCAAGCATGAATATGTAGGCTGGGATGGGACATTGGGATTTCTTGTGGAAGTGTGTGTAGCTCTCCCTATCTTGTCTGTGTGTATAAAGGCTGTGTCTTATCACTGCTCCTCCCTCTGCTGTTTGTCTGCCGATGGACTGTCTGTCATCACCAGGCAATGCCAGGGCCAAGTGATGCTTTGAGGTGAACAACTAATGCTGCTGATGATGTCTAGGGTGACAACAATAGGCTAGATTGGCAATCATTTAATCAATTGGGCCTTGGGTTTAATGAATTATAGATAGATACACAGTGCCTTCGGAAAGTATTCAGACCCAATTACTTTTTCAACATTTTGTTACTTTACATTCTTATTCTAAAATTAATTGAATAGTTTTTCCCCCTCATCAACCTTCACACAATACCCCATAATGACAAAGCAAAAACATGTTTTTAGAATTTTTAACTAATTTATAAAATAAAAAAACTGAATTATCACATTTACATTAGTATTCAGACCCTTTACTCAGTACTTTGTTGAAGCACCTTTGGCAGTGATTACAGCCTCGAGTCTTCTTGGGTATGACGCTACAAGCTTAGCACACCTGTATTTGGAGAGTTTCTCCCATTCCTCTGTGCTGATCCTCTCAAGCTCTGTCAGGTTGGATGGGGAGCATTGCTGCACAGCTATTTTCAGGTCTCTCCAGAGATGTTTGATCGGGTTCAAGTCTGGACTCTGGCTGGACCACTCCAGGACATTCAGAGATTTGTCCCTTAGCAACTGCTGCGTTTTCTTGGCTGTGTGCTTAGGGTTGTTGTCCTATTGGAAGGTTAACTTTTTTGAGGTCCTGAGTGGTCTGGAGCAGGTTATGGTCAAGGGTCTCTCTTTACTTTGCTCCGTTCATCTTTGCCTCGATCCTGACTAGTCTCCTAGTCCCTGTTGCTGAAAAACATCCCCACAGCATGATGCTGCCACCACCATGCTTCACCGTAGAGATGGTGCCAGGTTTGCTCCAGACGTGACGCTTCGCATTCATGCCAAGGAGTTCAATCTTGGTTTCATCAGACCAGAGAATCTTGTTCCTCATGGTCGGAGAGTCCTTTAGATGCCAAACGGGCTGTCATGTGCCTTTTACTGAGGAGTGGCTTCCGTCTGGCCACTCTACCATAAAGGCCTGATTGGTGGAGTGCTGCAGAGATGGTTGTCCTTTTGGAAGGTTCTCCCATCTCCACAGAGGAACTCTAGAGCTCTGTCAGAGTGACCATCGGGTTCCTGGTCACCTCCCTGAACAAGGCCCTTCTCCCCCAATTGCTCAGCTTCTCCCCCAATTGCCAGCACTAGGAAGAGTCTTGGTGATAACAAACTTCTTTCATTTAAGAATGATGGAGGCCACTGTGTTCTTGGGGACCTTCAATGCTGCAAAACAGTTTTGGTACCCTTCTCCAGCGCTATGTGTCGACACAATCCTGTCTTGGTGCTCTATAGACAATTGCTTCGATCTCATGGCTTGGTTTTTACACAAGTGTGTGCCTTTCCAATCATGTCCAATCAATTGAATTTACCACAGGTTGACTCCAAGTTGTAAAAACATCTCAAGGAATGATCAATGGAAACAGGAGCTCAATTTCAGAGCTCAATTTCAAGTCTCATAGAAAAGGGTCTGAAGAGTTCTGTAAATAAGGTATTTCTGTTTTTATTTTTAATACATCTGTGTTCGCTTTGTCATTATGGGCTATGGTGTGTAGAGTGCAGATTTTTTTAGATATGTAATCAATTTTAGAATAAGGCTGTAACGTAACAAAATGTGGAAAAAAGTCAAGGGGTCTGAATACTTTCTGAATGCACCGTATATATAGTATATAGCAATGGCAAGATAACTTTTTGTCTACTTTCTTGTATGATGCATGCAGTAGAATAATTTCATTTGTGATGAGATGCTGTAGATATTCAGTAAAAAGACATTAATACTCATAAATTGTAGGTAGGAAATATTGCATTATGATAGAACAACACTTAGTTGTTACCTTCTTTTCAGTGGCGAATAGAGGGAGCAAGGGAGAAGTGCCTGTTGATAGCTATGAAGAGACAGTGAGGAGAGGGGTTTCAAAGAAACTCCTTGTCCCCTCTCACAGTGTGTGGCTCTCTCTCATCTATCTGCCCTCTGAAACTCTGACATCCAACGCTGAGTCTACCTGCGTCACCTCACTGATACCTAATTTAGCCCCGTGGAACATTATTGGTTAATGAAATCGGGGGGTGTAATAAAACTCCCAAATTCAGAAGCTTGTGTTCTGACATTTGAACAGTAGGTTAGGCTACTTTCATAGATATTCAGTCGACAACCCCTCCCCCTCTTTACACATGCACACACCCAAAAATACTTCCCAGACACCCGACCCAAACCTCATCCCATCCACCCCTGCCACAAGCTCTTACTCATCCTCCTTCAGTCTGGGCCACATAGCCCCCCAGGAATGCTCCACACAGACACATCCATATTTAGCTACATCACAGCTTGGAGGAAGGTTTTGTGAGTTTTCATCTCACAGAAAAGGCCAAAATCCTATTTTTGAGAAAATAGTAAGATCTTAAGATATTTAAAAAAAAACTGTTCTTCCTCCCCTATGATCTCTTTGATACAGTATGATCCTCTTGTTTGTCCTTCTCCTCGGTGACCCTGTGAAGAGCAGGTAGGCCGACAATACCCACCCTGTCAGACAGGAGCTCAGAGCTTTACGTTATTAGGCCCTTTTTGTTGGTGTGTGTCTATTTCAAAACTTTTATAAATGTTATTTTAACATATATTATTCACATGATACATTACCTTTGAGTCATAACATAAGACATGCCTACATGAGGCCTATGTAGATTAATGGGTTGGCTACATTAGGAAAAATCAAATTTTCACAAAATCAAAGACTATCTTCATACAGACCTATAAGTAAATGTACAGTAGCTAGGTTTCATCCAATTTGCAACAGATTTTCATGTGAATATTATCAAATCTGCATTTAAAGCATATGCGCATTTTTCCACAAATTTTGTGTCCATCAAAACTGACTTGTTGCGGATAAATGCCTGTACGTGATTGCGTAGTGCAAATAAAAACATTTTTGCTCTAAAATTCTCCCGTACCGAATAAAAAAAATATATAAGTTCAACGTGTTTCGATTGCATTTTCCACTCTATCGATGGTTTCGTCACACAAACTGTTGAGATACAGTGGGGCAAAAAAAGTATTTAGTCAGCCACCAATTGTGCAAGTTCCCCCACTTAAAAAGATGAGAGAGGCCTGTAATTTTCATCATAGGTACACTTCAACCATGACAGACAAAATGAGAGAAAAAAATCCAGAAAATCACATTGTAGGATTTTAATGAATTTATTTGCAAATTATGGTGGAAAATAAGTATTTGGTCACCTACAAACAAGCAAGATTTCTCGCTCTCACAGACCTGTAACTTCTTCTTTAAGAGGCTCCTTTGTCCTCCACTCGTTACCTGTATTAATGGCACCTGTTTGAACTTGTTATCAGTATAAAAGACACCTGTCCACAACCTCAAACAGTCACACTCCAAACTCCACTATGGCCAAGACCAAAGACCTGTCAAAGGACACCAGAAACAAAATTGTAGACCTGCACCAGGCTGGGAAGACTGAATCTGCAACAGGTAAGTAAGTAGCTTGGTTTGAAGAAATCAACTGTGGGAGCAATTATTAGGAAATGGAAGACATACAAGACCACTGATAATCTCCCTCGATCTGGGGCTCCACGCAAGATCTCACCCCGTGGGGTCAAAATGATCACAAGAACGGTGAGCAAAAATCCCAGAACCACACGGGGGGACCTAGTGAATGACCTGCAGAGAGCTGGGACCAAAGTAACAAAGCCTACCATCAGTAACACACTACGCCGCCAGGGACTCAAATCCTGCAGTGCCAGACGTGTCCCCCTGCTTAAGCCAGTACATGTCCAGGCCCGTCTGAGGTTTGCTAGAGAGTATTTGGATGATCCACAAGAAGATTGGGAGAATGTCATATGGTCAGATGAAACCAAAATATAACTTTTTGGTAAAAACTTAACTCGTTGTGTTTGGAGGACAAAGAATGCTGAGTTGCATCCAAAGAACACCATACCTACTGTGAAGCATGGGGGTGTAAACATCATGCTTTGGGGCTGTTTTTCTGCAAAGGGACCAGGACGACTGATCCGTGTAAAGGAAAGAATGAATGGGGCCATGTATCGTGAGATTTTGAGTGAAAACCTCCTTCCAGCAGCAAGGGCATTGAAGATGAAACGTGGCTGGGTCTTTCAGCATGACAATGATCCCAAACACACCGCCCGGGCAACAAAGGAGTGGCTTCGTAAGAAGCATTTCAAGGTCCTGGAGTGACCTAGCCAGTCTCCAGATCTCAACCCCATAGAAAATATTTGGAGTGAGTTGAAAGTACGTGTTACCCAGCAACAGCCCCAAAACATCACTGCTCTAGAGGAGATCTGCATGGAGGAATGGGCCAAAATACCAGCAACAGTGTGTGAAAACCTTGTGAAGACTTACAGAAAACGTTTGACCTCTGTCATTGCCAACAAAGGTATATAACAAAGTATTGAGATAAACTTTTGTTATTGACCAAATACTTATTTTCCACCATAATTTTCAAATAAATTCATTAAAAATCCTACAATGTGATTTTTTCTGGATTTTTTTTCTCATTTTGTCTGTCATAGTCCAAATCAAATCAAATGTTATTTGTCCTTGATGATCTTTATGGCCTTCCTGTGACATCGGGTGGTGTAGGTGTCCTGGAGGGCAGGTAGTTTGCCCCCGGTGATGCGTTGTGCAGACCTCACTACCCTCTGGAGAGCCTTGCGGTTGTGGGCGGAGCAGTTGCCATACCAGGCGGTGATACAGCCCGACAGGATGCTCTCGATTGTGCATCTGTAGAAGTTTGTGAGTGCTTTTGGTGACAAGCCAAATTTCTTCAGCCTCCTGAGGTTGAAGAGGCGCTGCTACGCCTTCTTCACGATGCTGTCTGTGTGGGTGGACCAATACAGTTTGTCTGTGATGTGTACGCCGAGGAACTTAAAACTTACTACCGTCTCCTCTACTGTTCCATTGATGTGGATAGGGGGGTGTTCCCTCTGCTGTTTCCTGAAGTCCACAATCATCTCCTTAGTTTTGTTGACGTTGAGTGTGAGGTTATTTTCCTGACACCACACTCCGAGGGCCCTCACCTCCTCCCTGTAGGCCGTCTCGTCGTTGTTGGTAATCAAGCCTACCACTGTTGTGTCGTCCGTAAACTTGATGATTGAGTTGGAGGCGTGCGTGGCCACGCAGTCGTGGGTGAACAGGGAGCACAGGAGAGGGCTCAGAACGCACCCTTGTGGGGCCCCAGTGTTGAGGATCAGCGAGGTGGAGATGTTGTTACCTACCCTCACCACCTGGGGGCGGCCCGTCAGGAAGTCCAGTACCCAGTTGCACAGGGCGGGGTCGAGACCCAGGGTCTCGAGCTTGATGACGAGTTTGGAGGGTACTATGGTGTTAAATGCTGAGCTGTAGTCGATGAACAGCATTCTCACATCCTCTTGTCCAGATGGTTTGGAGCGTACCTAATGATGAAAATTACAGGCCTCTCATCTTTTTAAGTGGGAGAACTTGCACAATTGGTGGCTGACTAAATACTTTTTTGCCCCACTGTAAATGGCAAACTGTTCGTTGATAAAGTTGACAGGTTAGGTTTTATGATGACCCTCCATGTGTATCGTAAAAGAGCATCAACCTCATCACTGTGCACTTTCATCACCCTGTGGAGTTTATCGTAACTTGTTTTATCTGTGTTTTTTTCTATACAGTATGTCTTTACTTGCATAGAAACTGTGGATGGAAACGTGGTTATTGATCATGTTCACAGCAGAACTTTGGAGTTGATACTGTTACAGGTGGAAGGAATCATAAGAATAACAATGTCACATGACCAACTTTCCAAATGCTTATATTACAACTAAGTGACACAGGTGGAAAATACCAGAAGTATTTTGTCAACAATTAATAAATCGAACGTGTAAACAGCAGACAATTTGTGTAGTGTTGTAACATTTAACTAACAAATTGAACAAACAAATGTATGCCTTAACTGCTTGTTTGAAAAGTAGGCTATTGCCACCTGCTTACTGCTTAAACGATATGTGGGAGCATTTTGCCATGAAATGGTAACCCTGTCACTGGCTATCCAATCGTTCCTACCAGGAGATTGATTTGAATGTGACATAACTGTTCACTCGACAAGGTGTGTAATTTAGCTTTGAAATAGTCCACAAAAAACATGGTTATGCAAGTTGGACCTGTATTTAATTGCAGACCAAATAAAAGGAGAGGATGAAGGTTTATGAGGTAAATGGGTTAGTATTGAAGAGTTTCTGGGAGCCACAGCAGGTGACTAGGCCTACATATGCTCCACAACAACAAAGACTTTAAAGGTCCAATGCAGCTGTTTTTATCTCAATATCAAATCCCTTCTGGGTAACAATTAATAACCTTACTGTGATTGTTTTCAATTAAAATGGTCAAAAAGAAACAAATAGCTTCTTAGCAAAAAAACTATTTCTCAAGCAAGAATTTTGCTGCGACTGTCTGGGAGTGAGGGACCTAATTGGAGGAGCCTAATAGGAGGGATATATAACCTGAAACAATCTGTTATTGGCGAAGAGGCTAGAAACTCTCTTTGTTATTGGCAGACAAACTCCACCCATGCAAAATTAGCTGAAATTGAATGTGGTCTTTTCAAACAGCTCTTACATTAAAAGGGTAATATCATAATTTTCACCATTTCACAGTATTATTCCAATCTCATAGTGGGGAAATGTATATAAAACACAGGAAAATCAGCCTAGCTATTTTGTTACTGCACTGCCCCTTTAACCATAATCTGTAATTGCTTGTCAAGAGCTAGACTTTATATGTAGGTAAGGGAGGTTGAAAATGACCCAAAAGCATTATAAAGTAAAACATGCCCAACAGGGCCTGATAACCCCAGTCCTTCAGTTGCCAAATCCTGGGGGTCTTCCACATTTTGCTCTCCCCCCTCGTCACCTGATTGCTCAACTGCTCTGCTTACCTGTAAGCAGGATTTCACCTTATTTTTGGTGTCAGTGGATCATTCCTCAGACATGCATGAGGCGTTGGAGGGTGGGAGTTGCTCGCCTCATACCTGTCATAGGGGGTTTCCTGACCTGATAAAGACCTTGGAGACTGAACACATCAGTGTCTGAACACATCAGTGACCAGTGGATTATTCTTCACCCTTGTTTTGTTTTAACATTTTGTTGCTAGACAAAATGCATTAATGAAAAATGCAACTAATAAATCTTGATTTGATAAGTATTCACCCCCCGAGTCAATACATGTTAGAATCACCTTTGGCAGTGATTACAGCTGTGAGTCTTCTTGGGTACATCTATAAGAGCTTTGCACACCTGGATTGTGCAATAGTTGGCCATTATTATTTTTCAAATTCTTCAATCTCTGTCAAGGTTGTGACTAGACAATTTTCAAGTCTTACCATAGATTTTTTCAAGCAGATTTAAGTCAAAACTGTAACTTGGCCACCCAGGAACATTCACTGTCTTCTTGGTAAGCAACTCCAGTGTAGATTTGGCCTTGTGTTCTAGGTTATTGCCTTGCTGAATTAATCTCCCAGTGTCTAGTGGAATGCAGACTGAACCAGGTTTTCCTATTGGATTTTATTTGTGCTTAGCACCATCCCGTTTCTTTATTTTATTTTATTTTTACCCTTAAAAAAATGTGTCTTCTGCATTTTATGTGGAAGACATTAAATGCCATAATCAACATCCACGGCACCCGGGGAACAGTGGGTTAACCGCCTTGTTCAGGAGCAGAACGACATATTTTTACCTTGTCAGCTCGGGGATTCAATCCAGCAACCTTTCGGTTACTAGCCCAACACTCTAACCACTAGGCTATATGCCGAAATTCAAAACTTGACTGAGGGACCTTAAAGATGTTGTATGTATGTGGGACAGAGGAAGGGTTAGGCATTCAAAATCATGTCATCCCTTATTATTTTGAATTGTTTGAATTGTTCTTCCACTTTGACATTACAGAGTATTTGGTGTAGATCAATGAAATTAATTTCAATCACAATTTGTAATGGAACAAAATGTGAAGAAATAGAAGGGGGTGAATTCTTATGATACCCACTGTATATATTAATCCATTATAGGTTTCATAGAGATGCATTGACAATCTTTGTTAGTATTTATTTAATTTCTATATTAACTATGCCCCCAAATCACCCAGATGTTTGCCTGTTGGACTTGGCTCTGAGGCAGTAGCAGTGAAGCTAAGTAACAGAACAAGTCCTTTATCTCACTTACTATCTGTCCCTGTGTTCACTCTGTACATTCAGTTCTTTCTGTGTCTGGTCTCCACAACGTGTGTGTGTGTGTGTGTGTGTGTGTGTGTGTGTGTGTGTGTGTGTGTGTGTGTGTGTGTGTGTGTGTGTGTGTGTGTGTGTGTGTGTGTGTGTGTGTGTGTGTGTGTGAGAACCATATGCGGTGCTATAGCAGGGCAGTGTAGCGTGCAGTGCAGGAGCGAGCAGGGCCTAGCCGGCCCAGGAGAGCCCCAGTACTCTGGTAATCCCTGTGTTTTCAGGAGCCCTGGCCCGTACTTGATGAGCTTGGGCAAGGAAAGGGGTAGCGTTCTCTCTAGTGCGTTTCTCTCTTTTTCTCCCTATCCCGCTTTCATTCCCCCCTCTACCCCTGGAGCCGCTTCGCGAATGAATGGGTTCCAAGTATTAACTCAGCAACTCTCTCTTTCTTTCTCTTCTTTTCCTCATTTTCTCCCAAAGAGAGGAAGAGAGCCAGATGTGGGGATGCTAAACGCGTACCCAGAGAGAAACAGAAGAGAGATTCTTATCCTCTTTCTAGCTGTGAACATTCTAAATGTTGCCGTGAAGTCTGTGTGAGTTGAAAATGGCATTCAGACATGTTGGACATATCTGACACCTTGAATTATTTTTAGCTGTACATGAATTATATGCAGAATCTTAAACGTTTCTAAACAGAACTATCAATATTCATGTTAATTTGTAATTTTCTAAATTAATAACCAATTGAAGATTTGAATTTAGATAACACTTGCATGTTGCACATACCATACATGTGTTGCTCCCTCAGTGCCTGGAGTGTGTTGGTGCAATGTGTTGGTGGTTAAGGGGTTAAGGGGCAGACTGAGTGTGTGCACGTGCGTGCATGTGTATGTGTGTGCACAGGGAGGTGGGAGGGTACAGGGATTACTGTGAGGCTCTAGGCCCCAGGGCAGAGTGGCTGTTTCCTGGCCATAGCCCCTGTTTGTCCTGCCTGACCTGGCAGCTCTGGGGCCAGATCCTGCTTGGATACACCCCCGCTCCCACGCCTGTCTGAAGCTGTTAGCCACTAGCTGTGAGTGGCTAGCTGGGCTTAGTGCGTCTGAGCTATGGGTGGGGTGGGTGCTGGAGGGGGGGGCAGGGGACTTTGTGTTGGGATGGCTTAGTGGGGAAAGGAGGGGTGTAGAATGGGGTGGTTATGGTTTATGACTTTGGTTTGATTCATTACACCATTTATTTAATATCAGCCTGTGAGAGAGCCAAGTGAATGAGCCCTGTTGGTATAACCTTTGCCTTAAACACAGTGTCTCGCTGCCCCTTCATCACACACGCTCTGACTGCCCCCCATCTCTTTTTGGCTCTCTCTATCATGCACACATACTCACACTCAGATAAACAAATCTTCTGAATATTTTTCTATGTATGACCTCCATCTGAAAAGATAAAATGCATTTTCATAATTTTGTCATAAAGCTATTGAAGCAAATTAGGATTAATTGTATGTTGAAAATGAATATGAAAATAATTGTCTTGGAACATTGTCTTCTGTGTCTTTGATTGGGTTGTTAATGTAACACCCCCAATTTGACCTAACCCTTTACAAGTGGGATCATGTGATATCCAAGCTTGTCTATAGGGAGACTTTGTGCAGTATGCTGTTGTTACTACAAAGTCCCGAAACATAACACCTCCCTCTCTGCCCTGAGGACTGTTTGATTATCGATCTCAAAAATTCCTAATGAAATGGAGGGATATTTACTTTTTACCCCAAAAAAGCTTTCACAGCTCAATTGTTTGTTTTTAATGGGTTGTTATTATTTTTCAATTGGTGGATTGAGCGTTGGGTTTTGAATCCCATAGAGTAGCTCTGTCCGTGTTTTTCTGGCCTAGATATACACTGCAGTCCAGAGCAAACCCACAGAGCCTCAGACACATGGAGAGAACAGAGAGGGAGGGAGCGCTCCCTGGTCCTTCACTCACATACTAACTTGTGATTGGAGCACTTACACTGACTGTGCTTGTGCCAACAATTTAACACCATTTTGACTTTTTACATTCATACTGTAATTGAAACAGTTTGGTAGTACCTAACATGTAAGTATTGGCTGCTTGGTCTGAATATCTGAATGTCACGGAGCCTATGCATTCCAACTTCACATTATGCATTATGTCAAACAAATGTGTTTTAGCTGTTTTAATATAACTGACATAGGTCACAATCATTTTAAAATGAGGATGTGGTCCTTTCAGTAAAAGAGGCTAACTTCATCCTACTCTCGAAATAAAATGGTCTAGTATCATTAAGTTATTACTCCTAGAGTTACAGTGCGATTTACCGCGTATCATTTTGAAGTGTAGATAGGCCTACTGGAAATCATGATCTGCCAGGGGCCTGTAGCCCCCCACCCCCACGCACACACACATTGTCATAGGGTAGCCAGTGTTGTCACTCGAACCCTGTTTATAAAACTGTCCACGCCACTCACATGGCAAGAGAGAAAGCTCATTGACGGCGAGGGCGACAGGGACTCAAATTCAGGCTCTCAAGTTAACATAGGGAGGGACCCGAAAGGCAGACACTGTCTCTGAGCAAAACAATACATCCCTTTTAACTTCATGGTGCCTGCATTTTTTTCAGCTGCTATTTGAAAAAGCTATTTCATTTCAAGCATACATAAAAACATATTTTTTTATGAATCTTGAAAATTTCTCTTACTTTTCGGGCATGTGTAACATGACGGCTGAGTCACAGGACTCACCAGCCGAGCTAGCCAGCCCGCTGGTCATGTCGCCTAACGTGAGTCTGGACTCCCCTTTACCGCCATCGCCTCTGATGCTGCAGGCCCGGATCAAAGATGGGGTTCTGATCAAGTCTGAACCACGGGCAACAAGTCCGAACGCGGATCGAGAGGAGGGAGCTACTCTGGGCCAAACCGAGGAGCACCTGCCCACTGGGAGTAGACGTAGGAAGAGGCCCGTTCAGAGAGGGAAACCACCCTACAGTTACATCGCTCTCATTGCCATGGCCATCGCCAACTCCCCCGAGAGAAAACTCACACTTGGGGGTATTTATAAATTCATCATGGAACGTTTTCCCTTTTATCGAGAGAACTCAAAGAAGTGGCAAAACTCCATCCGCCACAACCTCACCCTCAACGACTGCTTTGTCAAGATTCCCCGGGAACCTGGAAGGCCTGGTAAGGGCAACTATTGGACTTTGGACCCCGCTGCTGAAGACATGTTCGACAACGGGAGTTTTCTGCGGAGGAGGAAAAGATTCAAGCGCACTGACGTAAGCACCTATCCTGGGTACATGCAGAGCTCTAGTGCGTTCACCCCGAACCCCATGGGCAGACCGGCATACCCCAACACCATGTACCCAGGAATAGGATCGGGTTACGGCTCGCAGCTGGCAGGGACCCCCCACCCGGTGATGCTGCATCATTATCAGACCCCTGCCGGGGTCAGTCAAGGACAGCCAAGGATGTTCAGCATCGACAACATCATCAGCCAGCAGTCGGTGATGCAGGGAGCAGAGCTCAACCCGCTGGGGTTAGGCGGTGGAGACTTGGGCACCATGTCTGCTAGCTGCTCCCTCACTGGCACTGACCCCTCCAACTGCTTCCAGATGCAGACTGTCAATCCCTCGGGGAATTCACTGGGCAGAGGCGGTGGGGGACTGTCATCAAACCTGGCACCCGGGTATCCTTACTCTTCCTCGGCATCCCCCCCACACCTACCTTCCATGATGCAGTCCAGTTTCTCTCCAGGTAGCTCTCAGGTGTACTGCACGGGGAACCGTCTGTCTCTACCCCCCGTGCGCTCCGGGTCTTGCGCGGAGCACACTGAGCAACTACTGGGTCTCTCCAGCACAATGAACTCTTACAACAACTCTTACATGAGACAAGCCAATTTTGCATCAGGATTAGATCGGTATATGTGAAAAACTGATTTTTATAGAGACAAACAACGATAGAGCCTCAATTACATTCCATTTGAAATAGGTGTGAAACCTCATCTTTGTTTGAAATGCAAATCGACATTCCATTATAGTTGTGTTCATATTTCAGTGCTATTGGTTCGTTTATCTTATGTGTTTTATAACATCAATATTGATGGGTTTTTAGATGTTCTGTAGCCTATCTACTTGTACTTCCTTGTCCGAGAACAATTCCAATTACTGAACCTTACATTTTTGTCATTGTCACCTGTAAAAAAAATAAGAGTTCTCAAACAATATTATTAGCCATATACCTGTATACTGTTCTATTTTGTGAAATGTAAATAGTTTATTTCTTTGTGAATTATATTGAAAGGCCTACATTGTTATTTACCGTGTTTGGTTGGTGTAATAAATACATATTTTCATATGCACGGTCTTGTTGCTTGCATTTGTTGAACTGAATAGGTCTACATGGTTGATACTCGCCTCTCTGATAATAATTATGACTACTTTAAATTAATAGTTGATCGTTCATTAGACTTTAAATCCAATTCCCATAAGCCGTATACTCATAAATTAGTGTTTAATTGCATACCTATACATTTCTATTAAGCGAACAAAATCTTTACTGATTTATTCACGATTGGCCTGCTTGGGAATTTTCGCAGACTCTCTCTAATTTATTAACTTCATTTATAAAGTCGCTAATTATGTTGATATGATTCGTTTCCCACCTGCTAATAAAAATGACCAAATCAGAAATAGATTGTCAAATGTATAGGGTTGAATTGGCCTAAACAAATGTCTCCTAATTTAACCTTGTGTTCTATTACAAACTTCCAGATGGATATGCAGTATTTAATTTAATTTGCCTGATTTGTAAGATCATTTATATGCATTGTTGATTGTAGCACAGAAACGACATGCTCTACAGTTATTTGAAGTAATGTCGCAGTATACATATTTGTGGTTGTATCATTATGAATCCACGTACACACGTGGATATCCATATATGCACAGGTTTTGGACTTGACCTAGTTGATCAAGAAGATTGTAAGGCAAACGGACTTCTTAGTCTAGCCTTATTAAGGCCTAAAACATATTTAGAACACGTGTGTTGCTGTTATCTGCTTTTGTAGATTAAAATATATATATATATATATATACATTTGGAACATTGGATTGGGCCAGAACTGTTTACTATCGCCTCGAGTCTGCATGCATGCGTAAAATAGCGAAGTCTATTGACTACATATACAGTGCATTAGGAATTTAGAGTTATTTGTTAACTTTAGCTGTGAATGATACAAAGCTTAGAATTTCTTAGAAATATACACACAGTGTCTTTGGAAAGTATTCAGACCCCTTGACTGTTTCCACATTTTCTTACGTTACAGACTTATTCTACAATTGATTAAATATGTTTTTTCCCCTCATCAATCTACACACAATACAACAATGTCAAAGCGAAAACAGGTTTATAGATATTTTTTGCAAATGTATTAAAATTAAAAACAGAAATACCTTATTTACATAAGTATTCAGACACTTTGCTATAAGACTCGAAATTGAGCTCAGGTGCATCCTGTTTCCATTGATCATCCTTGAGATGTTTCTACAACTTGATTGGAGTCCACCTGTGGTAAATTCAAGTGAATGGACATGATTTTGCAAGGCCCACACCTGTCTACATAAGGTTCCACAGTTGACAGTGCATGTCAGAGCAAAAACCAAGCCATGAGGTGAAGGAGTTGTCCGTAGAGCTCCGAGACAGGATTGTGTTCTGGGGAAGGGTACCAAATAATATCTGCAGCATTGAAGGTCCCCAAAAACACAGTGGCCTCCATTATTCTTAAATAGAAGAAGTTTTCGAACCACCAAGACTGTTCCGAGAGCTGGCCGCCTGGTGACCAAGAACCCAATGGTCACTGACAGAGCTCTACAGTTCCTCTGTGGAGATGGGAGAACTTTCCAGGACAACCATCTCTGCAGCACTCCACCAATCAGGCCTTTATGGTAGAGTGGCCAGACGAAAACCACTCCTCAGTAAAAGGCACATCCTGCTTGGAGTTTGCCAAAAGGCACCTAAAGACTCTCACCCTGAGAAACAAGATTCTCTGTTTTGATGAAACCAAGATTGGCCTGAATGCCAAGCATTCAGTCTGGAGGCAACCTGGCACCATCCCTAAGGTGAATCACGGTGGTGGCAGCATCATGCTGTGGGGATATTTTTCAGAGGCAGGGACTGGGAGACTAGTCAGGATCGATGGAAAGATGAACGGAGCACAGTAGAGAGAGATCCTTGATGAAAACCTCCAGAGCACTCAGGACCTCAGACTGGGATGAAGGACCACCTTCCAACAGGACAACAACCCTAAGTACACAGCCAAGACAACGCAGGAGTGGCTTCGGGATAAGTCTCTGAATGTCACACCAAGAAAGTCGTGAAGAGGACAACCCTCTTTCCCCCTCAGGAAACTGAAAAGATTTGGCATGGGTTCCCAGATCAGATCCCTACGTACATGTACAAATTACCTAAACTAACCTGCATCCCCACACATTGCCTTGGTACCGGTGCCCCCTGTATATAGCCTCGTTATTGTTATTTTATTGTGTTACTATTTATTATTTTTTACTTTAGTTTATTTGGTAAATATTTTCTTAACTCTTTCTTGAACTGCATTGTTGGTTAAGAGCTTGTAAGTAAGCATTTCACGGTAAGGTCTACACCTTTTGTATTCGGCGCATGTGACAAATAAAGTTTGATTTGATTTGACATCTCTGGAAAGACCTGAAAATAGCTGTGCAGCGACGCTCCCCATCCAACCTGACAGAGCTTGAGAGGATCTGCAGAGAAGAATGGGAGAAACTGTTCCAAGCTTGTAGCGTCACACCCAAGAAGACTTGAGGCTGTAATCGCTGCCAAAAGAGCTTCAACAAAGTACTGAGTAAAGGGTCTGAATACTTATGTAAATGTGATAATTCTGTTTTTAATTTAGAATACATTTACAAACATTAATAAAAAACAGTTTTTGCTTTGTCATTATTGGGTATTGTGTGTAGATTGATGAGAGAAAAAAAATATTTAATCAATTTTAGAATAAAGCTGTAACGTAACAATGTTGAAAAAGTTAAGGGGTCTGAATACTTTACAAATGCCCTCTAGCTTGCTTCCATTCAGCCACAAGAGCATTAGTGAGGTCAGGCACTGATGTTGGGCGATTAGGCCTGGCTCGCAGTCGGTGTTCCAATTCATCCCAAAGATGTTCCATGGGGTTGAGGTCAGGGCTCTGTGCAGGCCAGCCAAAATCTTCTACACCGATCTATACAAACCATTTCTGTATGGACCTCACTTTGTGCACGGGGGCATTGTCATGCTGAAACAAGAAAGAGCCTTTCTCAAACGGTTGCCACAAAGTTGGAAGCACAGAACCATCTAGAATGTAATTGTATGCTGTAGCGTTAAGATTTCCCTTCACTGGAACTAAGGGTCCTAGCCCGAACCATGAAAAACAGCCCCAGACCATTATTCCTCCTTCACCAAACTTTACAGTTGGCACTATGCATTGGGGCAGGTAGTGTTCTCCTGTCATTCGCCCAAACCCAGATTTGGACTGCCAGATGGTGAAGCGTGATTCATCACTCCAGAGAACGGGTTTCCACTGCTCCAGAATCCAATGGCGGTGAGCTTTACACCACTCCATCCGATGCTTGGCATGGTGATCTTAGGCTTGTATGCGGCTGCACGGCCTTGGAAACCCATTTCATGAACCTCCAGATGAAGAGTTATTGTGCTGACGTTGCTTCCAGAGGCAGTATGGAACTCGTAATGAGTGTTTTAATTGAGGACATACAATTTTTACAAGTTTCAGCACTCGGCGGTCCCGTTCTGTGAGTTTGTGTGGCCTACCACTTAGCAGCTAAGCCGTTGTTGCTCCTAGATGTTTCCACTTCACAATAACAGCACTTACAGTTAGTTGACTGGTGCAGCTCTAGCAGGGCAGAAATTTGACAAACGAACTTGTTGGAAATGTGGCATCCTATGTCAGTACCACATTGAAAGTCACTGAGCTCTTCAGTAAGGCCAATCTACTGCCAGTGTTTGTCTATGGAGATTGCATGGCTGTGTGCTCAATTCTATACACCTGTCAGCAACTGGTGTGGCTGAAATAGCTGAATCCACTAATTTGAAGGGGTGTCCACATACTTCTGTAATTATAGTGTAGCTAATAGGCATATTTGAGTTGAGGAGACATGTAGGGCCTACCTATGCACGACTATGCAATTGAATCCATACACCTGTGCTGTGCTGTTCTAATCATACTTCTGGCGAGTCTATACTAAGCATTATTGGTATTTATTATTTTTAAAGACAATTTATGCGATATCTGAAAATGTGGTCTGAGGCACCATATGCGTTCGCGGAGCCTCGGAAAGTAAGCAGACGCCAAATTGAGCTCCTTGCTGCATCGCCGTGCTCCACCCAAACAATGTGGAGGGCTCCAGATTGACATGATTGTTTGACGGTAGGTGGGGGCGGGAGGTCCTGTATAAACACAAACTTACTTATTTGACAACTTCCTTCACAACCGTTCTGCTCAACAGCTATGCTCTGCTCCGCGAAGTGCAAGAAGTATGAATGCCCTGACTTCTGCAAAGGCTATATCACCGTCAATTCTGCACGGCCAATTCAGATGTGGAGTTGACCATGTAGCGCCTAGAGATTATGGAGTTTACCTCAATCTGGAGGTGGAGAGACACCTGGCGGTTTTAATGAAAAATTCGTTTGTAGTGATTTGTGGATTGAAATTGGAACCTTATTCTACAGTTTGTCCACTAGGGGTCATGTAATACTAAGAAGTCACAAACTAAAAAGCATCGAGTAAAAATGAAAGGGAATGTGTAGCAATGTGATATTGTTGAGGTATGCAACATTCGGATGTTTTGTTTGTTAAGTTTCCAGGCTACAGTCCAATATGAATGGAAGTGAAATCTGTTCTCCTCCCTTGAAGAAAATAACATATTTTGAGGCAAAAACAAAAATCGTTTAGGCTACCATGTCCACCACTATAAAAGCTGCACAAAACACTATTTTGAATTGACTGTCCATGGTCCCAAGCAATCAAGACAGAACTGTTGGTTTATATCCTGCAAAAGCCATTTTACAAGCAAGTTTTTTATCTCATGTGATTTTGAAATAGACTAAGGTTTATTCCATGATTAGCCCACAATAGAGACTTCTCTGTAGCCCATCCCTTGTATTTTATCTCAATACATGTCTGATCCAGGTTCTTGTCGTGGAATGTAGAATAACGAACAGGTGAGCACACATATCAAGAGTAAGAACTGGCTCCTAAGTAGTTCGTTTTTTTCAGTGTCAGTGTAGGCCTGTGGTGGAAATGCAGACCCGCGAGACTGCGAAATCCAAGTCTTGGTTAGGGTGATGATCAATTGTAAATGTGCGTCTACAGGTAACTACCACAATAAAGAAAAGACTTGAGTAAATGAGGGATACAAAGTACAGCATATTGAAAGCAGGTGCTTGCACACAGTTCTGGTTCCTGGGTTTGGGGCGGCAGGAAGCCTAGTGGTTGGGCCAGTAACCAAAATGTTGCTAGATCAAATCCCCGAGCTGACAGGGCAAAAATATGTCATACTGCCCCCGAACAAGGCAGTTAACCCACTGTTACTAGGCCGTCATTGTAAATAAGAATTTGTTCTTAACTGACTTGCCTAGTTAAATAAAGGTTAAATATTATTTTTTTAAATGCCCTGTTGCTTATTCTTTTGGCTACCATGGTTAGAAGAAGGGTGTGTGTTACCCACTTGTGGGAGATTCTGGAGCGGCGCCTAAGACAGCGTTTTCAACCACAAAACAGCATATTATAGAATTTCTCGTGGAAGCATGGTCTTGCATCCCTTCTGAAGAGTTCCAGACAATTGTAGAAGATAAGCTAAGGCGCATTAAGGCTATTCTGGCGGCTCGTGGTGGCCAAGCGTCCTATTAAGACGCTTTATGTTGGTGTTTCCTTTATTTGGTCAGGTACCTGTATAATCAGCCTATACATAATGTTATTTATCGCCAAATCAACTCAAGCCTAAGATGGCGAGATAGCTTCATGAGTGAACAATTATGAAGTAAGATTTGGCATTCCTCCCATGCAGCTGTCTGGGTCCTCGGCTGAGCTCAACGGTGTGAGCAAGGCAGCCGCTGCCAGCTGGAGGGTAGACTTGCCCAGGGCGGTGGAGGATTCGGGATGGGTAGGGGTTCTGTGACCAACTAGCTGTGAGTGTGTGCACGGTGAAGGCTCCGTGCAGATTTCGCCACAAGATAAATTACAATTGAGAGGATCTCACGGTCGACTCTGAAAACTTTAACTTCCCCACGGTTAGGCTACCTTCACCTGCTCTCCACCTCAGTAAAAACTGAACTTGAGTCATGAGTCATCAACAAATAAAAAAATGTGGGCCTATAGCAAATTGACTTGGCCTGAATGAAATATAACTTTGTTTATCATTGATGTGCTATCTTTTGTAGATAGGGATAGCCTAAAATGTAAGTCAAATAAATTTCATAATTTATTTCGAATGACTTTTGGGTCTGTATCGGGGAAATCATGAAAGGCTCATTGAAATATCGATTTGAATATTATATAGATGAAAGAAAGCCATTTTAACCCACCCAAACATTGCCAATACAGTTGATGTGGTGTTTTGGGCAAGATAAGCCTGTGCTTGTAACGTGGAGGGGCCCTGTTATACAGATAGCTGATAGTCCTGTACATAGATGGATCAGGTGCTGATGTATGCATTACAATAACACCATGTTTCTGCAACACAATGAACTGGAATGCAAGCGCTGCTCCCCTCCTGTCATGGAACACATAGACCCTTACACATTAGGCGTACATGCCATGTCATCTGTTCTGCCCAGAGCATCCTCTGACAAAGACCAATTGGAGCAGGTTGCAGGCGCATACGTTTGTGTTTGTCTACATGTGAATTATGTAGAAAATGTAGATGGATATTATTGATATGACTTCTTGACAAGTAACACATAAAACCCGTGAGAAGTGATCGAGGAATGAATGGTAAAGCCCTGGAAATAGATTCCATAGCTTGTGCTGCCTTTCTCCTCTGAAAATTCATCATAAAAGGTATTAGTAAACATTGTTATTATTATGATAATTATGCTATTATTCGTATAATTATGATAATTATTATTAAACAGTAGTCATATATTATTATTTTATAATTCAAAGAGGATTATTTCATTGGAAAATGCATCCCATAGTCTCATTTCTGAAAAACAGTGCTTTCAATAGTCACACTTGCATGTGGATTTAAAGAATATTTACCGGTCAATTTCGCTTGTGAATTAGTATATCAGTGTTTCAGTTAAATAATCAGTATATGTATACATACTGTATATAGCCATAAGTGAAACTGAGGAGATCTCCCTTTCGATAACATTTTGTTTACAGAAGTAAGAAGTCATACGTTTGTTTAAACCCAATGGACTCAATAATAATAATAATACTATCAATAGGCCTAATATTAATCCTATCATTAATAATAACAACACAAAAAATATGTATTGATTTGACTGGGTTAGAGTTGGGGTTTCAATAGTGTATTATTTACAGTCAATAACGTTTACAATTATATTGCAATGACTGTGCATTATTACTGGTTAATAGTATATGTGGCCATCATGGTACAGGCTTATAATAACATGGGACAATATTTGACCCAAAACGTATATCATTAAATAACTGAATAAACACTTATTTAATTAACTGTAATGATAATAAACAATTATTTAAGCACTTTTAAATCGTAAGCCTTGGTTTAAGCGATTGTGGATATTTAATTGCATCTATAGCATTGTCTTTTGTTTGTTTAGAAGGGTACAAGAGTGTGCATAATTGCAAATTGCAAAACAAAATATTTAGGATATGTTACACATCAGATTCGGAAATTGATGAATACATCAGATTCAAGTGAGAACTAAAATAATCCACCGACTAACAAACAATCAAACTAACTTGTTTTCGACTTGAAAGCCATGACCATTAATATGCAAATTATGTTGTTCTGGTTCTGGACTTATGTATTGTTTAGCCAATCAACTTACTCAGATTCTTAAGAATTGACCACTATGAGGTTTCAACACTACTGACACTGTGTAAACGTCCACACTGTTTTTATATAACATGCATTCCATCAACATAAAACCAATACTTTTGATGATATTCCATATTTAGAAGATGTACGTGCAGTAGAGTATCGTTAATAACCCAAGATAATGTGTAAGGTAGCGCACTCACCACTCCTCACCTTGTCCGTCTTCTCTTCCCTTTGCCCTATCCTTCATTTCCTGGTAACGGTGACACGTTAACCACGTGATATAGATGGCTGAATAAATAGCTTTTGAGCGCTATGAAAAGGAATAGTATGAAGCTCACGCAGGATACTTACTCTGTGCCTGTGCGTAAAGATATTCATACAGATATACAACAGTAGATTAACGGCCTAAAATACAAACGCATGCAAGAAAGAAATACTTAATTAATGATTAATGTACCTATTAATGAATAAAGACAGCTTGTAGTGAACCTCAAGTAAATAGCCTTACTGATGTATGACTTTTCCATTCAAGTTTTGTTTTCCTGCGCTTGAAGTCAGAAGAGTTTCTTCCTCGGTGAAACGAACCATAGCCTCCATACCAACTGGTTGGAGTGGCGTTACACCTGGTTACAAGCGTCGTCTTGCTCTCTTCTATATTCCAGTAATGTTTCTATGCAGCTCGTCGAATTAAACAGGAGTTAACAGTGGTCCTCCGAGGAGCTGGAGAGTGCTATACGCACGGACTGAGTACACCCAGCGTCGGAGCTGAAAAAACTCAGTACGGAACGAGAGGGAGGAAGAGAACCAGTCTCTCCAAGGATGACTCTAGGGACGGATATGTCGGACAACTCTGCTTTGTCTGATGATGTGGACATAGATGTGGTTGGGGGAGACATTTCCGTTGGCAAGGATGGGAAATACCTTCATCGCGATTTCCTAGACAATGACTCGGACGATAATTTGTCTCAGAACGCGGGGGAGAGGGGTTCCTCTCCCGGCCTCAGCAGCTCAGAGTGTCCGGCTGACCAGGTTGGAGTTGGTGGAGATTCAGGGGCCATGATAGGAGATAAGCCTGGTAAGAACGCTCTAGTCAAGCCCCCGTACTCCTACATAGCCCTGATAACCATGTCTATCCTCCAGAGTCCCAAGAAACGCCTCACTCTCAGCGAGATCTGCGAGTTCATCAGCAACAGGTTCCCGTACTATCGGGAGAAATTCCCTGCTTGGCAAAACTCCATTCGTCACAATCTTTCTCTCAATGACTGCTTTGTCAAAATCCCACGTGAGCCTGGCAACCCCGGAAAAGGCAACTACTGGACCCTCGACCCAGAGTCCGCCGACATGTTCGACAACGGGAGTTTTTTACGCAGGAGGAAGCGCTTCAAGAGGCACCAAGCCAACGAAATCCTCAGGGACGCTGGGGGGTTCCTGCCCGGGTTCGGATACGGCCCTTATGGGTACAACTATGGACTCCAACTGCAGAACTTCCATGCTCATAACCCCTATCATCCTCACCTCACAGCAGGCGCTTTCCCTTTCCATAATACACCTTGTGGACTCCCCTCGCCAGCCTCAATATTCCCCACGCCACATCCCCTGCCCTCTCTATTAGGGGCTGATTTACGAAAGCCATTCTACCCTCAACTAAGCCCTACCTTGCCCGGCCTGGCGCCTCTCAAGACGGACACTAACACGCCAATTCGGCCTTCTTTCTCGATAGACAATATAATCGGTGCAGCTAACTCCGTGGCCTCCCCGTACAGTGCACAGTCGGGCAGCCACAGTCACAGTCAGGCTCAGATCCTGGCCATGTTGAACCCTGCACTCACCTCAGCTTCGAACCACTTGAACCTCTCGCAGGAAACCATGCTTCAGCCTGGTTCACAGACATTCTCCAGCAAAACTGCAAATCTTAACATTTGTCATTTCTAAACTGGCAGCAAAAACAAAACTCGCAGAAATCCTACCCGTTATGGTTCTGTCGTCTTATGTGAAGGTAGGATAAACGTTCTTTGAGAAATAAGAGTGTTGCTCTACCCCCTTTTCTGATCGGAGAGAGGAAAGTTAAATGTATATTTATGGATTGTAAATATGTATAGGATACAATAAATGGAAGAAGCATGATGGTCAGATAGCAAATTCTAAGACAACATTAAGTGTATTCGTTGGCCCAGGCCCTCAACTATCTGAGCAAATATCCAGCTATTTTAACACAAGTTAAATGTCACGTATCTCACTCTGTGGGGAATATTTAATTGTTTCTTAACTATAATAGAGATTTTATTATGATTTGTATTGTTATATATATATGTGTGTGTATATATATATACATATGTATATACATATATATATATATATTGTGCGTTGTGAGATAAGAGATAAAGCACTGTTAATACCGAGACCGCAAACTCAGGTTTTAATTGTTAGAAAGCACATTGAGACAAGGAGGGTTATTAAATACAAATCTAACCTTTCCCACTGCCCCTCGTTCCCTTAAAAGCGGTGTTGTGGTGACTTTGTATGGATATTATTTCATGTTGTCAGTGGACAGATATGTGGTTTTGGTGTAAAGCGCATTACCTCACATCCTGTTAAACTGTTGTGCTTTAGTTCCTATCTATTTCATTGAAATTAATATGTGAAACGTATGTTATGTGTATAGACAGAGACACTTAATGTTCATAGGTCATTTTTTGTTGTAATGACAAGAATAATAAATGTTTGTGAATTTAAAAAGACTTTCGTTAACTTGTTTATTGGAACGTTTTATTGGCAATATGCCTGCACACATGTCTACTCAAAGCCTAAAATCACCTTAGGAAATATAGAATGTGTGCGCCTACGTTTTTAACTTGTATTTTTGCATTTATCTAAGTCATCATTGTTGACCCGAGATCAAAGTTCAATCTTTATGTGTAGGGCCAGTTTGAACCGTTTAGTCTTTGAGAGGCCTACAAGCGCACTTTCTGAAACGATTATGAGCATACATGGTAGTTTACGCATTGGTGCCATAGGTTTAAATCTGCAGTTACATTTTGCGTGCAATCTGTAGGAATTAGGAGCATTTATTACTAGTCTATTATCAATTTCAATATCACCAGTAGCCCATAAATTTGCCGATATACCACTACAGCCAACAAGTGTTATGATGACAGACATGCACATATAGATACAGATTTGTGATGTCTGAACTCTCACATTCTGCAGTGATAAATATTCTGGAAGGGTGCGCATGTATTCCTCTAGTGTGTCTCTAAGGGCGTTAATAACTGACCATTTTTTTGGCAAGTAACAAAGGGTTAAATTAATGGGGACATCAGGAATTTTGAGGCCTGTAATTGATTGTGAGCGTTCTGCATGAATACCCAGATTTTTGGGGTTTGGTTGCTAATTTGTAGCAGTATTGTTCATCAGGATCCTAATCCACGATAATGCGGATTTTTGCCCACTTGTTGATGTTGTCACTGAAGACCGAGTGCCCAGGGGCCTCATTTATAAACCGTGCGTACATACAAAATATAGCCTACGCCAAAATGTGCGTGGGCCTGTTTTCACGCAAAAGTTGGCATTTATAAAAATGTAACTTAACGTGAGAATGTGCTCACCTCCCCGCAAACTTTAGTACGCACATCTCTACTAGTGGTTGAAATATTGTAGGCCTATTGCAAGCGGGCAGGTAAGTAGGTCTACTTTGTTCAGATGGGGGATAGGGTGATAACCTTATTCAATAAAAAACTAAAGACAGGAAAACATATTAACAAGAATGCAGCAGTTTTCCATTAATGAGAAGAGCTATAATCGGTGTTTAACTTTTAGAATCCGACATATTTCATTTTCATAACCATCGCAGAAAAGATTCCTCACGTGTCTGTGATGGGTTCATGTTCTCGAAGCAGCCATGCAACAAATTACATTACATTACACACACTATTTGAAGTTTTGCAATCCCATAGGTAGCGCGGTTTATAATATACAGTTGAATTTAAGACGTGAACAGTTGATATGTTATATTGAAATAGGCCTATGTATGCTCCTGTAAGTACTGTAATTACTTGTTTTGAATAGCCTGCCTTAGACAATGTTTCAGAATTCGCAGGCAGTCCATTATATTTAGGTTGGGGGAAAAGTCGATGCAAAACATTGTGGAATTCACAGGTTCTGCCGACAGGTCCACAATAATGGTCCATTGTTTTCTTTTCAGAAACTGACACAGTCCTTTGCCAGATACAACTTAAATCACTGGAAAATATGAAAACCTTCTGCCAACAAAGTAGATAGTCTGGTATCTTATGTAGAATATTTGACAGTATAGGTAGGCTCCAGTATTGCTGTGCCATAGGAGCGTGACATCATTGCCTATTTAATCTCAGAGTCTATACCAAGGAAGGATATGAAAACCAAATAATATTTTGATAAACTAAACATTGAACAACAATGAATCTGTTGCTTAGAAGTGTGGGCTGTAGCGTTTAGCCTACTTTTACGTAGTTTACAATATCCAATCAATATCAATACTATAACACAATACAATCAATAAAATACAATCAATCTTGCAGAATGTGCTGGACAGTCACTACAGAACTGTGATCAAAATGACCGTTGCTATTTATTTTTAAAACTGCCATGGCCTATCAAATAGTTCCAAATTATATACCAAATGAAGGGCGTTATTGTCACCATAAAATGTTAATGGAGGACATTTTCCAGGTGGAGTTTTCATGCACAATTTTGCAACAGGTCGGATTTATAACTGGAAACATGGTATGTAATGGCGTGCACCACGTTTATACATCTCAATATTTTTGGAGGCCTACATGACTTAGATGTGTAGTGTGAAATGTACGCAAGGGCTATAAATGAGGCCCCTGGGCATAAATGCGCCCTGCAGCTAGTGGTCCCCTCCGAGACAAGCCACACACATTTGCCTCTGAAAAGCGATCTTCTCAAAAGGCGCGCGGCTCTCCGCTTTCATTTCATCTGTGTTGTCTGTGGACAGATACAAAGGAGCCAGCGGGACTCATCCCGGTGTAGAAAACAGACCGATGATTTCATTTTTTGTCGTTGACTAAACACATGTTCCGAGGCAGAGGGGGGTGTAAAAGCTTATTTTATTTACCAGATCTGTGTGCAAATGGTTAAATGACTTGGTGTGGTGTTTTTGACAGCTGATTATTAAGGATAAAGGGTGGGAGGGCTGACTCCTCTGTTCCACTTTCCCCTTCAGCTCACCCAAAGCCTTTGAAGAGAACGCAAACATGATGGTTTTACTTTTATGAAGTCTCATGCATTTATTTTGTTGGTGTTAAAAGCCCTCAGAGTAGCTTATACATTTTATATTATCTTCCTTAATTTCGGTTTCTGTGATGGTGCAACTTTAAGAAATAAACTAAACCAAATCTGATTTGATTTGACGTACAGTAGGCCTATACAGGGAAAGCTCCCTTTACACATTGTGAAAAAAAATCGAAAGGCCCTTCATTGGAACTTTCCTGCCTGTGAAATTAGGCTGTCAATTAATTCACTTAATTCTCTATACATTGCCGATGCACTTGGTCTATGTTAGCCCTTCATGCAGAAGCTATGTGCAATAATTATTCCCCTAATAATGCTAAGAAGTGAATAATTATTCCCATAATAATGCTAAGAAGTGAATAATTATCCCCCTAATAATGCTAAGAAGTGAATAAGTATTCCCCTAATAATGCTAAGTGAATAAGTATTCCCCTAATAATGCTAAGAAGTGAATAAGTATTCCCCTAATAATGCTAAGAAGTGAATAAGTATTCCCCTAATAATGCTAAGTGAATAAGTATTCCCCTAATAATGCTAAAAAGTTAATAAGTATTCCCCTAATAATGCTAAGAAGTGAATAAGTATTCCCCTAATAATGCTAAGAAGTGAATAAGTATTCCCCTAATAATGCTAAGAAGTGAATAAGTATTCCCCTAATAATGCTAAGAAGTGAATAAGTATTCCCCTAATAATGCTAAGAAGTGAATAACTATTCCCCTAATAATGCTAAGAAGTGAAACAGTGAAATCAGAACAGATAAAAACTATCTACATGACGATACTGTTTGTTTTATTGAAAATGAAAACACATGACTAAGAGCGACTTACAGCACAACTGTCTTGCAAGTAATGCTTGCAATATTTTTGTTCAATATTGAATGCATTATTCATAAATTCATGAATAAGAGGTTAATTATATGCCCTGCATTTATTTTGTGCATTGGACTAGCAGGAGACAAAATGACCGTTATGACAAATACCTAAAGACACATATCACTAAACCGTCACGCCTGTACCTTAATTATGGTGGGAAGGAGTTTATTTGATTACGATTAAAATGGTAAAAGGAAGGTCGAATCATTTGCTGACAGGGTAAGATTGTTATTTTATATCGGCACATATAGGCTACCTCTGTCAAACGTAGATAACTACAGGGCTGCGCCTCCTATTCACCCGATGGCATATTGAATATGTTAGTAAATGTATTGAATAATATATTCATATAGTTTTGAGTAAAATATTCACTATAGGCTAACTAACACAGGGATCAATTGCATGCACCACCGTCGATAACCTCGTGCAACAAAGGCTGCTATCTGTCATCCAGAGAGCACTTATCATTGGAAAAGATGGTCTACCGAAATGGTGTCTCGTCTCCTTCTTTACGGTGACCCACAATAAAAATTGGATTACTAACAATACGTCTTGCACAGGTCACAAATCACACAGACGTCCTTTAATCCAATTATATGCAAGACAATTGGTTATCGTCTTAATAGCATGTTCCTTCTGCTTTCATTTGTTCTACATGCAGTGTAGTTGTCACACGAGGACCACCCACAGTCTCCGGACAGAACGTGTTTCTTTATATGTCTCTGCGACAGTCGTCTGTCCTACAATTACAGTCTTGCGTCTTGGCTCACTAAAATTAGTTACATGCTTTGAGTATATTTAAAACATGATGACTAGGCCCACTCCTCGCGTTTCTGAATAAAATAAATGTAGCCTAATCTTTGACAAGGATTTGCTTTTGATTGGAATGTTTTTCTCACTATGGCACCTCACCAGTGTCTTTCGTCGAAGTGTGCAGACGATAGTTCGTGCTCCTATTCAGATAGGAACAGGATAAATAGGCCAACCAGTGTCCTCCAATTTTTGATATGGGTGTTGATTATGGCAAATTATGGAATTATAGATTATCGATTTTTATTTGTGTCATTGAATGTCTTAAACATAATTTGTTTGGGGAGACCAATGGGCTATGACTTTACCCAACACCATATATACTTTTTGCCCGTGTCACCTTGCTACAAAATATTGCAGCCTTGCCTTTCCTTGGCGTGCAGGGGATTACACGAAATCGTTGTGCTTAAACCATCCATATCCCACTCTCGCTCATATGCTAATTACACCACCAATCAATTTGCCACTGCTAGTTGTGCTGTAAAAGACACTAATGATTTTTTAATTAGGGGCATCAAGATGTGTCTCTCTCCAGTAATGCCTGGAGAGAGAGAAAATGGATATCAAGGCAGCTAATATTTGACACAACGCCCAGTTTGGAAAATAAAATGTAGGCTAATGTTAGTCGTTTTTTTAACCTTATATTGTAATACAATATTCCAGAGAACACGTCTCTCTGTAGGACTACCTACACGGAAATGATGCACCATAATAGGGACAGAATGGTGAATATTCAGAACGGGTATAGGGGATGGATTGCCATGCACTTGTTCCAAATGTTAACCTCTATATTATGTTACAAAAACAGCAATATTATAGGCTGTAGACGAATTTCCATAAGCTATAGATAAAACATATAATAAAACGGCCAAACATAAACAAAAGTATCATCATTCTTATTATTATATTCATAACGTTAGAATTGTTGTTGGTTTAATAATAAATTGAGCACGTGTAAAATAAATCGATATGCAGGCAGTTGCATATAGTCCTAATAGTTATAATGTCCAAATGTAATCTTATTATTGTGTCATGTATGCCTACATCGATAATATCCTTTGCTTGAACAAGGTCTACATTTATTTTAATGTCTTGAAATGTATCATAGGCAAGCATCTCTACTATAAACATTTTCTGTGGTCACCTGGGCTATGTTTTTTTGTGGGGGGGGGGGGGGGGGGGGGGATTCCTAGTAACAGAGAGAGGCAGTGTATTGGTATTGCTTTATCAAAAACACTTATCATATTATCATGGCTTTGGTTAAAGTCTTTATGAAAAATTGTCAAAGTTCCTGTTCAGCTTTGTCTTAACATTAGCGTCTGTACATGAACTATCTGCAGCGCGAGGCCAGACAGCCCTGCTTTACTTTTTCATGGACTCTATTCCAAATTGGGGTTACAAAGTGAGTTTAGCCATGTATACAATTTTCAATGCAAGTTTATTATTGCAATATGGTCGATGCAGATGTCATCCAAGGCTTGTTCCATTAAAATCCGCATTGCAGGAGGCTATTGACGCAGTGGAAAAAATGAAATCCCAGAATGGAATAAACCAACAACGTAAAATATAGGAGAATAAAATATAGAAAATGAATGAGAACCATTGTTTTGATCACATCAAATGTTTTATTGGTCACATACACATATTTAGCAGATGTTATTGCGGGTGTAGCGAAATGTTTGTTTTCCTAGCTCCAACAGTGCAGTAGTATCTAACAAATCACAACAATAGACAAATCTAAAAGTAAAATTATTTAATAAAGAAATATAGAAATATTAGTATGAGCAATGTCGGGGTGGCATTGTCTAAAATACAGTACAATATACGACAGTATATATATATGAGATGAGTAAAGCTGTATTTAAACAGGATTAAAATTAGCAGTGATTCCATGTCTATGTATATAGGGCAGCAGCCTCTAAGTAGCCTGGTGGTAGCCAGCTAGTGATGGCTATTTAACAGTCTGATGGCCTTGAGATAGAAGCAGTTTTTCAGTGTCTTGGTCCCAGCTTTGATGCACCTGTACTGACCTCGCCTTCTGGATGATAGCAGGGTGAACAGGCCATGGCTCAGGTGGTTGATGTCATTGATTATATTTTTGGCCTTCCTGTGACATCGGGTGCTGTAGGTGTCCTGGAGGGCAGGCAGGGTGCCCCTTGTGACGCGTTGGGCAGACCGCACCACCCTCTGGAGAGCCCTGTGGTTGCTGGCAGTGCTGTTGCCGTACCAGACGGTGATACATCCAAACAGAAAGCTCTCAATTGTGCATTTGTAAAAGTTTCTGAGGGTCTTAGGGGCCAAGCCAAATTTCTTCAGCCTCCTGAGGTTTAAGATGGGCTGTTTTGCCTTCTTCACCACACTGTCTGTGTGGGTGGACCATTTCAGATCTTCAGTGATGTGAAAGTCGAGGAACTTGAAACTTTTTCCAGTTCTCTACTGTGGCCCATCGATGTAGATAGGGGGCTGCTCCCTCTGCTGTTTCCTGAAGTCCATGATCAGCTCCTTCATTTTTTGTTGAAGTTGAGGGAGAGGTTATTTTCCTGGCATCTTTCCGCCAGGGTCCTCACCTCCTCCTTGTCGGCTGTCTCGTCGTTGTTGGTAATCAGGCTTACTACTGTTGTGTCATCTGCAAACTTGATGATTGAGTTGCAGGCATATGTGGCCACACAGTCATGGGTGAACAGGGCTGAGCACGCACCCTTGTGGGGCCCCTTTGTTGTGGATCAGCGAAGTGGAAGTGTTGTTTTCACCTTCACCACCTGGGGGTGGCCTGTCAGGAAGTCCAGGACCCAGATGCACAGGGCAGGGTTCAGACTCAGGGCCCAGAGCTTAATGATGTTCTTGGAGGGTACTATGGTGTTGAATGCTGAGCTACAGTCAATGATAGTTGTAAAGATTCTATTGAGGTGTTTCCTTTGCTGCTGATATAGGCCTACCTAGCCTGCAAAACACTTTAGTTTTCAAACTATTTAACTTTGGCCTTTGTAGACTGTGAGCTGTTAGGCTGTGAAAGAGGCAGGCAGATGAGAGGTCCTCTGCGCCCACATAGTGCAGGAATGCGTTGGCCGGGGTCCCCAGGCACCTCGAAGCCTGGAGGAGAGGAGCCGAGGGCCTACTGCTACAATAAATCAGGGCCTCCCTTCTCTGCTCCACATCGCCCCCTCCGTGTTTTTACAGCGGACAGAGGAATCCTCTGCTTAATTAATTTAGAATGTGTAAATAAAGCAAAGACAGTGAACTCCCCTCATCTCTGGAAGCAAAATATTAACTTTGGAAGCGCTCGCCTCATCGACTTTTGACACAGTGTGAAACACTGACGGACACCTGCTGCTGGTTTGGCATCCCACACACAGAGAACACAGGGGGATTAATTATAGTGGATATTAAACTGCACCGATTACCAGACTATGATAACAGGTGATCCAGCCCGCCGTTCACGTGCATGTCTCGATGCACAGCTCCTTGTCCCGTCCCTCTCAGAGAGCACGCGCGGGGTGAGGGGTAAGACATGGGACAGCTCAGGGTTTCCAGGGTGAGGGGTGTGATGTATACTTCTTTAATATGATTATTATCTCCATGACAACCTAGCCACCCCTGTCTTTCTTTTGGAGTGGGACGTCTCTTCGAGTTGTTGTTGGCTTATTGGAGCAGCGCCCGGGACTTGAGAGGGCGAGTGTTGTGACCTTCCAGGTATTGCTTTGATAGAGAGGCACAGCTGTTGGCCGTTCTCGAACACACTGATATTACTATCGGAAGTAGACAACAACATACGTTAGTAGAGTAACCTAGTAGGTCCATTTTATGCGGGGATGTTGATAGGCTACACGTCCCTTCGCAAATCAATGAGGGTGTGAATGGAACAAACTAGAATCAATGGAAGCTGGAAAAAGGCGCGTCTTATGAGTTGGAATGAAAAGGCTTCCGAAATCTGAATGTATAGGCAAGAGCAAAATATACCAAACTCTTAGAACTGCAAATTAGTTAACCTCTATATTATGAGGGGCAATGAGGCCTTCCTTCTTCGTTTATTAGCCTTGAGGTTAACTGTTGCTGGCCTAGTTTTCCCATAACTGCTGTGGCCTATTTGTTAACCTATTACGCACAAAAGATAGGCCTGTTACGCACGGAGTATAAGCCTAATCATACATATAGGCTAGTTGTAATTTCATGTCCAATAATTGCCCATAGAGAATATTAAATAATCAGTATATTTTTTTTTATTATGCAAATTTACTTTCTAGCTGGTAAGACTTGATCTTCGAGCTCTCCAAACATAATTCTTTTTTTTCTCACAATGGAACATTTCTAAATTAATTCTGACACTACACCAAAACATTTGAACACGAAAATGTGCACTTAATAATGTGTTGATCAACTTTTCCCTAAAATGTTACAAAATACAAAATGTTGTATTAACATTTATTTATTTGTGTATGTGTTCTGTTTCAATTTAAAGAATATTAAGGTGGAAAATATGATTAACCTCTCAAATTAGGTTTACTCGACTAAGGAACATGTGGTATATTTTGGTACACTAAATAAAAGTTGTTTATTTTTTGTTTTATTTTTAGGTCTATTCTTCCAATATATATTCCAATCAGTATAACAAAACACAAGTCTGTGCTGCATTTTATATTTTGCAGAGAAAATACCTCAAGTACAGTATCTCCCCAAGAAAGGTGAAAAATCAACTTTGTTTAAGTTGACACGTAATATATTTTCGAATGTGAGCTTGTTTTCGGAAAGAAGGGGAAAACCTCGCGATAAAAATATAGTTTACTATCCAGAGTGAAATGCGATCATGATGGGGTCGAGGGGCCAAACTTTTTAAGACTAATGTTTATTTAGAGAAGTGAGCGCTGTCTATGCGACTCCCGGTTCTCCTAGAATTGTAGCACTAATGTCTTTAGCAGAGTAGTGCAGACCACGGCTTGAAAAGCCCACCACCGTTACAAAGCTCTGCTGGCTGCCGCGCTGTACAGAGCCGCACGAGGGGACTGCAGTGTCAAAACAACGAGCTGTAGCCTACATGCAGAATCGATTGTCGACTGTATAACTTCCATGAAGTTACATTCATTCGAGTTAGTTAGTTCCTTTCAGTGTCCAAAGATGTGCGAATGCGTAACGAAACAAGAATGCGCCAGATGCTGATTACAGTCCCTCATTCCATTTGAGGAAGAACGCGTCTGTAGCCGCTACTATGTTGTACCCGGTGTTTTCTTACAGTTTGTGAAATTGAATTAGTAACGGTGGGGATCTGACCTTTTACCATACCCACACATTTTTCCACACCCTCAAGTTTGTGGTGTTTCTGGGTGTTTTTGTTTGCTCAGCTGGAATCTCCACCAGACACTGTGTCCGAGTCGTCCATGTCTATCTCTCCTATACCCTCCCCTCTTCTCTCCTCTCCTACTCTACTGCACTCTCGCCATAGGTCCTAACGAACTCCCCCCACACGCTCGCAGCCGGGCCTCGCCACCAACATGGATCTGAGGGAGGGCAGATGTGGAAGAAAACACACACACAAAGAGAGTAATAATGGTACCTTACACAGCACATACATTTATTTGATTTGTATTTATTTATTATTGTTAAACTTTTCAACAAAAATAAAGCAATGTATTATTCTTTAAGGTAGCGCCATAATAAAACGTTTACTAGTACTACCTTATTCTGCTGCTACTTGTGTTTGATATTATTAGAAGGGTCTTATTTTTTAAGAACTCATTATGTTTAAAAGGCAGTTGTCAAAGTAACTGTTTCTTCTTTCACAATCTAACATGCTGTGATGCACAACACTTGAAGCTGTGTAACAGGCTATTTACAGCATCACTCTGAGACATTTTGTTTGGTAACACTATTGAATAAATCTATTTTGTTATGGTTACAATCCAAGTACTTTGTATGCTTTTACACAACATTTTTGTACACAGGCAGATTCATGCTGCAAACGTAGGAGTTTGTTTTAGATATTATTGTGTACTGTCAGAATACATAACTGTGTATTCTAGGAATTTTGCTCTTGAAAGACAGATTTCCTATTCCATGCTGTTCCAAGTGATTTGTTGTTTTCCTCAAAAGTGCCACTGCAATTTGACAAAATGTCGTTCCATATGATGCCGCATCAGATAACAGCGCAGAGCAACCACAACAGCAGCTATAGAGTGTCACGTCACACCCCAAGAACACACTTATGTGAAGAGGCAGTGGTGGAGAATGCAGCATCCCAGCTCTCTCTACATCCCCACCTCCTCCCCACCACACACCTCCCTCCTGCCCCATTTTCTCAAAACCGTCAGGTCGAGGTGCACAGGCTCTGACTGAACCCTGAGTAAGTGCACAAAGGGAACTCAAGTTCTCCGGGGGACTCAAGACTCTTAATGTTCCACCGCGCTCCAGAACCTTTCCCCTTCCCACTCGTCCCCCTCCGAGACAGCCTCAATGGGAGGCAGTTGGGTGAAGTAATGAGAAAAGAGAAAAGGGGAGAAGAGGGGGAAGGGTTAGAGAGTACAGAGAGCCTCTCATTAATAACTCAATAACGCATAATCTGCTTGGGCAGGACCTTCACTGACAGGGTCTGCTTTGGCATTGTGTGAAGTGGCAGCAACCCCCTCTTCTGCAGCTAGCATGTCCTGGTTTAGACATGTGAAGTGTGTCAGCTGGCCTAAATATATCCAGTTGTTTTCAAGAAGCAGAGGTTTGACAAGACTCAAGAGCACTTTTTATGTGGTTCAGCACCTTGCGAAAAATGTGTGCAGTCAGACAAAACATGTTTGAAGTCAATTTGAATTATATTCTTGTAGGAGTTTTCAATGATAGGAAGTTAGGAAAGCTGTTTTGATCTACACCACTACTGTTTGTATCAATTCCACGAAGCCAGATCCAACGAAAAGCCTTGAAGAGATTGGATGATTTATAAATGCAAGCCTGGCTTACCACAGAGAGACAACAGGCTATAATTAGTGCATGTTAGCTATAATCTGCAAGGAAAGTCTAAAATGTCCCACCTGGAGCCAAAAGTAAAGCATCTTTGAGTCACAGGGTTTGTGTAGGCCATATGTATTTATGCAGGAGTGGATGTTGGCAGGATAGGTCATATGACAGTGGAAGCTGCAAAGATACGTAGGCCACACATGCAGACGTACACAGACACATTATACACACACAGATCAATATCCTTCTTTTGTGTGGCTGATCGAACTAGACTCCTGGGCTAACACTTGTTATGCAGTTGGAAAGGGAGAGAGGGGGGCGCAATGTCTGTCATTCCCAGAGTGAGATCTCTTCTCTGTTCACCTCCTCTTTCCGTTGCTGTTATTCATCCTGCTGGATCCACATAATAACACAAAATAATGACTGCTGCCCGCTGTACGTGTGCACGTGTGTTTGTGTGTGTGTGTTTCACATCTGTGTCTGCCATATTAGCACCAATTCAACGTATTTCTAAGCGCATTAAACAAGATGGCGGTGAGGTATCATAAATGGTATTGTGTGCGTGTGACATGCCTGGTTTTGAAGAGGGTTGCGGTGGTAAGCTCCCAAGTTCAAAGCTAAAGAGAGTAAAAGGGGGAAAGATGACAAGGCCACTCTAATGCTTCTTATTTAGAGAGAAAAAAATGTAGATAAAGAAATAAGAGCTGTAGGGGAACAATGGCGTCTGTGGTGAATGGCTGATACAGAGGTGAAGTGGCCTGAGATTGCAGCCTCAACAGCAGTGTGGAGGGGCATCTGGTCGTGTGTGTGTGTGTGTATATGTGTGGTGGGGGGTCATAATGCTCCTTATTATTAATGCTCAGAGTCATTTCAGTGAGGAGTTTTTTCTGATGGGAATGGATGAATGAATAGATGGATTGAGAGAGGAGGCTGAAGTGTTGGGGGGATGGTAAGGAGCAGAAAAATTGAGGTTAAGTGGAGGTGTTTAAATGCTGCAGATGCAGAGAGGAGGGAGAGAAAGAATAGGAGAGTAGACATCACAGGGCTGTGTGTTCTCAGTGTGTGAGTAGGACCACAAATAGGATAATTGAGTACAAATATCCTTATTTTAGCATTGAGCCTTTGGGATGGTAAGGATATCTTAGGCCACTCTGAGTGCAGAGCTCATTGATGAATAAATCTTCCTCCAACTCAACAGCAATAAGACAGAGGCAATGCTGATAGGCACCCCACATCAGATCACTATCATCCTCCCTGCCATAGATGGCCATACCATTTCCCTCTCCTCAGTCATTAATAACTCGACCCTACTCTCTCCTTCAATGCCCCTATTACTCACGTCTGTAAAACTTAATTCCTTCACCTGAAGAACATCTCCCGCCGAAGACCCTCTCTCACCACGTCTGATACAGAAAAGCTCATTCATTTTCTCCAGAATTGATTAGGGGAACACAGTACTTGGGGTATCTGCCTGCAAATTCAATTCACAAATTACAGCTCATCTAAACAGTGCCGCAAGGATTTAGTCAAAACCCAAAAGTATGCCCAGATCACCCCCATCCTTGTGGATCTGCATTGGATACCTGTCCCTCAAAGAATTGACTTAAAAAATTAAGAGTTAAAAAAAAATAGTAGAAATAGAAAATAGTTAAACCAAAGAAAAACCCTGGAATGATTAGGTGTGTCCACATTTTTTTGACTGGTTTTTCATTGTCCATTTGGAAGACCCATTTGCGACCAAGCTTTAACTTCCTGACTGATGTCTTGAGATGTTGCTTCAATATATCCACACAATTTTCCTACTTCACGATGCTATCTATTTTGTGAAGTGCACCAGACCCTCCTGCAGCAAAGCACCCCCACAACATGATGCTGCCACCCCCGTGCTTTGCGGTTGGGATGGTGTTCTTCAGTTTGCAAGCCTCCCCCTTTTCCTCCAAACATAACGATGGTCATTATGGCCAAACAGTTCTATTTTTGTTTCATCAGACCAGAGGACATTTCTCCAAAAAGTACGATCTTTGTCATCCATCTGCAGTTGCAAACCGTAGTCTGTCTTTTTATGGCGGTTTTTGAGCAGTTGCTTCTTCCTTGCTGAGCAGCCTTTCAGGTTATGTCGATATAGGACTTGTTTTACTATGGATATAGATACTTTTGTACCTGTTTCCTCCAGCATCTTCACAAGGTCCTTTGCTGTTGTTCTGGGATTGATTTGCACTTTTCGCACCAAAGTACGTTCATCTCTAGGAGACAGAAGGCGTCTCCTTCCTGAGCGGTATGACGGCTGCGTGGTCTCATGGTGTTTATACTTGTGTACCATTGTTTGTACAGATGAACGTGGTACCTTCAGGCATTTGGAAATTGCCCCCAAGGATGAACAAGACTTGTGGAGGTCTACAATTTTTGTCTGATTTCTTTAGATTTTCCCAGGATGTCAAGCAAAGAGGCACTGAGTTTGAAGGTAGGCCTTGAAACACATCCACAGGTACACATCCAATTGACTAAAGCCATGACATAATTTTCTGGATTTTTCCAAGCTGTTTAAAGGCAGTCAGCTTAGTGTACGTAAACTTCTGACCCACTGGAATGGTGATACAGTGAATTATAAGTGAAATAATCTGTTTGTAAACAATTGTTGGTAAAATTACTTGTGTCATGCACAAAGTACATGTCCTAACTGACTTGCCAAAACTATAATTTGTTTTAAATTGTGGATGGGTTGAAAAACGAGTTTTAATGATTACAACCTAAGTGTATGTAAACTTCTGACTTCAACTGTATATACAGTGTAATTGGAAAGTATTTAGACCCCTTGAGTTTTTCCAAATTTAGTTACTTACTACAGCCTTATTCTAAAATGGATGAAACTGTTTTTTTACTCATCAATCTCATCACAATGACATAGCAAAAACATTTTTTTTTGACATTTTTGCAATATATTAAAAATAAAAAAATGAAATGTCACAGTACTTTGTTTCGAGCACTTTTGGTAGATGGGTATGACGCTACAAGCTTGGCACACCTGTATTTGGAGTGTTTCTCCCATTCCTCTCTGCAGATCCTCTCAAGCTCTGTCAGGTTGGATGGGGAACGTCGCTGCACAGCTGTTTTCAGGTCTCTCCAGAGATGTTTGTGTTTTCAGGTCTCTCCAGAGATGTTTGATCGGGTTCAAGTCCAGGCACTGGCTGAACCACTCCAGGACATTCACAGACTTGTCCCGAAGCCACTCCTGAATTGTCTTGGCTGTGTGCTTAGGGTTGTTGTCCTGTTGGAAAATGAACCTCCCGCCCAGTCTGAGGTCCTGAGCGCTCTGGAGCAGGTTTTCATCAAGGATCTCTCTGTTCTTTGCTCTGTTCATCTTTCCCTCAACCCTGACTAGTCTCCCAGTCCCTGCTGCTAAAAAACATCCCCACAGCATGATGCTGCCACCACCATGCTTCACCATAAGGATGGTGCCAGGTTTCCTCCAGACATTTCGCTTAGCACTCAGGTCAATGAGTTCAATCTTGGTTTCATCAGACCAGAGAATCTTGATTCTCATGGTCTGAGAGTCTTTAGGTGTCTTTTCTAAAAAAAACTATTTTTTTAATGGGGTATGTAGATTGATGAGGGAAAAAATCTATTTAATCAGTTTTAGAATAAGGCTGTAACGTAACAAAACGTGCAGAAGTGAAGTGGTCTGAATACTTTCAGAATGCACTGAATACTGAAAACAAATATAAACGCAACATGTAAAGTGTTTGTCCCATGTTTCATGAGCTGAATTAAACAAAATGTACAAAAAGCTTATTTCTCTAAATCTTTGTGCACAAATTTGTTTACATCCCTGCTAGTGAGCATTTCTCCGTTTCCAAGATAATCAATCCACCTGAGGGGTGTGGCATATCAAGAAGCTAATTTAACAGCATGATCATTACCCAGGTGCACCTTGTGCTGGGGACAATAAAAGGCCACTCTAAAATGTGCCATTTTGTCACACAACACAAAACCACAGATGTCTCAAGTTTTGAGGGAGCATGCAATTGGCATGCTGACTGCAGGAATGTCCAACAGAGCTGGCGCCAGAGAACTTAATGTTCATTTCTCTATCATAAGCCACATCCAACGTCGTTTTAGAGAATATGGCAGTGTGTCCAACCGGCCTCACAACTGCAGACCGAGACCATGCCAGTCCAGGACCCCACCTGCGGGATTGTCCGAGAGGGAGATTAGTATTTTGTGAGAAAAACTTGTCATTAATTTTGTAATTTTTTTATTTATGTATATATTTGTTTACCCCTCTTTTCTCCTGAATATCCAATCGGTAGTTACAGTCTTATCCCATCGCTGCAACTCCCGTATGGTCTCGGGAAAGGCGAAGGTCGAGTGCCGTGTGTCCTCTGAAACACGGCCCTGCCAAGCCGCACGGCTTGTTGACACAATGCCCACTTAACTCAGAAGCCAGCGATTTCCAGAGGAAACACCAACACCTGACAACCGTGTCAGCGTGCACTGCGTCCGGCCCACCACAGGAGTCGCTAGAGCGTGATGGGACAAGGACATCACGACTGGCCAAACCCTCCCCTAAACGGGACGACGCTGGGCAATTGTGCACCACCTCATGGGTCTCCCAGTCGCGGCCGGCTGCGACAGAGACTGGACTCGAACCAGGATCTCTAGTGACACAGCCTTAGACCACTGCGCCACTGGATAGGCCCGGAAAAACTCCTTCAGATTGGCTGGGCCTGGCCCACCCATGGCTGCGCCCCTACCAAGTCATGTGAAATCCATAGATTAGGGCATAATTCATTTATTTCAATTCATTACCTTACATGAACTGTAACTCAGTAAAATCTTTGAAATTGTTGCACATTATATATATACATATATATTTTTTTTGTGACAATTTTTCTATTTATGGTTTTATTTTATGCACTTAAGAGAGTATTCTTGTATAATAAAAAGTGATTTACAAATGTAATAAATTATTATTATTATTATTGTCCAGAGTTTTTCATTATGAGTAGGTCAAAGGAAGAAACTACACAGACTGACAGCCTACCTCTCTTCTGTCCCTATACATCCTTCTCTCCATTCCAAACTTCTCTCTTTCTGTGCCCACCCAGGCAGTCTCTCTCTCATTTGCTTTCTGTCTCCAGTTTTTCTCCTTCATCCTTTTTTTCCCCTGCACCTCTCATTCTCTCCCCTGTCATTCCTCCAGTGTTTGGGTTGGGAGCAGGAAGTTTGTCCTGGGGATGTGTGCGTTGGGAGGATGTGGTGTGATGGGCCAGGCCGGGTGAGAGCTGGGCCTGGCAGAGTGGGGCGATGCAGCACGGGGGGGGGGGGGGGGGCTGCGTGCCCATGGCTGTTTGTCTTCCTCATTGCCCTGCTTGGCGATGTCACAGGCCATTGTGGCTGGCCAAGATTGATGAGGAGCAGGGACAGGAAGCCCAGGGCTGAAGGGCTGGTCCTCGTGCTGGCGGTTTGGTGCTGAAGGACTGGAGGGCTGAAGCTGGACGGCTGGAGCTAGAAAGCTTGTGCTGGAGGGCTGGGTCTCTAGTGGTCTCTTTGTGTAGTCTCATAGATCTAAATATATATCCCTGCCTCTTTTCTATCCCTCTTTCTACATCCCTCTCTCTCTCTTTCACCACATTTCTTTTTATTTTTCTTTCTGATTGGCCTCTTTTGTATTTCTGCCACTGTACAGCAGGGTTTCCCAGACTCAGTCCCTATCTCTCCTTCTCCATCATTCCATCCGTGCCGGTACCATTTCCTCTCTTTCTGGACAGATTTTTCAGCCTCAGGGGATGTAACGGCTGATGTTGAAATGGTAATGGTCCTCCTCTTCCTCCTCACACCCCTCCTTTCCTCTCTTGCTCTCCTCTGCTCGCTCCCCTAATTCAATTCTACATGCTTTCCTGGCATGACCGCCTAGAGCCCCCTTTCCTCTAAACCCTCTCTCTGTCTCTCTGTCTCTGTCTCTCTCTCTCTCTCTTTCTCTCTCTCCCTTTCTTTCTTTCTTTCTTTCTTTCTTTCTTTCTTTCTTTCTTTCTTTCTTTCTTTCTTTCTTTCTTTCTTTCTTTCTTTCTTTCTTTCTTTCTTTCTCTCTCTCTCTCTCTCTCTCTCTCTTTCTCCTTCTTTCCCATATCTTTCTCCCTCACACCACTCTTCTCTTCCCTCTTTCTGTTGTCCTCTACCCCCCTCTCTCCCCTGCTTCTTTATCTCCCTCCCTACAGTTGTTCAGTTTTAGTGCTGCTCTGTCTGATTTGCAGCTCCTGGAAGGTCTCCATCTCTCTCCCCTCTCTCTGCTGCCTCTGTGGGAGCTGCTTATGAGGGCTGGAGACGGGTCACTCCTGGGTGAGTGATGTCACTGCTCTTTTCCTCCCTCTCTCCCCATCTCTCTTCCTCCCTCTATCTTCGCTCTGTGGATTACCTGCAGGCAGAGTTCGCCACCAACACAGTTCCATGTTTCCATTAGAGTTTAGCCTGAAAGCAAATGCTTGTATGGTGACACATTTTACGACATTTATCTTAGTACACAATAAAAAATTGTGCAAGTGTCTGCGTGTGCTCACGTGCATGTGTGTGTTGGCATTTTGTGTTGACCCAGGGCTGATATAGGGAGAAAGGCCTGCAAGTGAATGAATGAGTGAGTGTATGTGTACGTGTGAAGGGGATCCTGTTGAGAGTGGTTGTGTACACAGATGCAGATCAGGGGGAGAGACTGGCCAGTGTGTTACTGTGGGGGCAATTGAGGGGATCGTCTTCCCCCCTCAGCCCCTCCCCGGCCCCAGCCAGGAGCCTCCAGGGGTCCCTGGGTTCTTTAGGAAAAAGATCCCGGCCCCCATCACCCCTGAACCTAGCGCTGGGCTGTTTACCTTGGCTGGGCCGGCTGACAGCTTTACTGATGTTACATACAGGCACACAGGGAGGGAGAGAGCAGGATGACGAGAGGAGGAGGAGAAGAGGAGAGAGGTAGGGAGAGTTAGTTTACTCAGAACTTAATCAGCACATTTGAGGGAGCCATTTTTAGACAACCTGCAATGGCAAGACTTGTAGGTAGAAGTGTGTGTGTGTGTGTGTGTGTGTATGTGTGTGTGTGTGTGTGTGTGTGTGTGTGTGTGTGTATGTGTGTGTGTGCATGTGTGAAGGTGTGAAGGTGCATGTGTGTACATGTCTGAAGGACCTCTCTCTCTCTCCCTCTCTCTCTCGTGACTACAGGCCCAGCTAGCACAGGGAAAGACAGACGGGGCAAATGCCCCTCTGCTCACCTCTGGACCTGAATGTTACAGAATTACTGGCTGAAATACCAGAGAGGGAGAGAGGGTGTGTGAGAGGAAATGAGAGGAAAACACAGACCGGAAATGCTTTTCTAACGGAGCAAATTTCTAAGAAATATACTCTTAATTATCCATCACACAGAAAAAAACAGTTTCCTGCTCTTTGGAGTGACACTTGTCTCTCTGTGTGTGTTTACTTGTCCATCCCTGGGCAGCTGCTAAGGAGTGTCCAGAGTTTTGGGCTAGGGTGTGCTGGGGTGGGAGGTCTGTATCTCGGAGAACTAAGTGTTTGTCTGTTCTGAGCAGCTGGGCAAGCTGTAATAACACAAACAGGCCTTTGAACAGGGCCGGGCTTTAGTTACGTCCCTGCAGCCTGCAGCATACTGGTTCTGGCCAGGGGACTCACTGGATCATTCATCACACACCAATCAGCAGGCCTTGGTGTGATCACTGATCACTCTGCTCGTGTTACTCTGATTGATCACCACTGAGCCTGAGCTGAACTCAGACGTCACTCTGTCGGTCTATCGTTTGGTTTGTTTGTTTGTTTGTTTGTCCGATGGCTTGTTTGTTGTTAGCTTTGCGCTGATCATTATCATGATAAATGATTTGAAAAGTCTCCAGAGCCTAAATTTGAAAAAAATCGAACTCAATCTTATTGGACTTTCGAAAACGTGTCCCCCTGTCACTAACGCTCATCGGAAACATCAGCTAAAAACACCAGAGATGGATCATCTCATGTTAGCCCTAATATAGTGTGTCACAGTTCAGCGCCATCCTAGAGCATTGCATTAATGGATGATGTCCTCCTTCATTACATAACACATAACATACCGCAGGGTCTCACCTGCCCTGAGCCCAGGATCACTATACATACACATGGGGATGGCTGGATAGGGAATAGGGCTACTGAGTCTGTTGACTGGTGGAACGTCAACATCCACACACACTGGGCCTCACTACTCTGTCACCCCCTGTCTGCAGGGCAGAGAGTGGTATGGTGAAGTCCAATAGCAGTGGTGTAAAAAACTTAAGAAAAAATCATTGCATTGTGACCAGATATCCGGTCGCTCCCTGTATGCAAATTATTTGACAGATATTTTTTCAAAATAAACATTTTAGACACATATCGATGCCATAAGTCAAAGTCAATCATTTTAGAGGGCGGGATAATTATCATTTAAATAGTTTCACTGTACAGATCCATCTACACAATACGTGTCTGACAATCTCTGGAGGTTGTCAGGGCGATCTGATCACAATCGTCTACACTTGTCCAAAGCTGTGGGCACAATCAAAATATGGACAAGATCGGGACAAAGGATGCATGTTGGAACCAGGTATAAACAGGTCTTATGACATCATGGGCTCTTATGGACACAGGGAAGTGAGGGTGCCAGTGGGGAAAGATAGAGAGTCAGGCAGGGGAGACGGGATGCAGGCAGGCTCAGGGAGCTGTCTGGATTAGCCTGCCATGGGTTATACAGAGTTTAACATCTGGTGAGGGCCTGCAGAGATAGTTACTTATCCCAAATACCTATCCTGGGGAGGATGAGCGAGAGAGCTAGAGAGAGAGAGAGCGCAAAGATACCTCCAGGTCTCCTCCATACATGTACACACACACACTTCTACCTATGTCTTGCCACTGCAGGCCTTCCTTTCAATTCCTCTGACACCAGCTGATATAGAGGTCCTATATGGCAAGCAGCTTACACCCTAGGCAGTCCGCACCTCCCTTTGTAGCGCTTTGCGGTCAAAAGCGGAGCATTTGCCATAACAAGCAGTGATGCAGCCAGTCAAGATTCTCCTGATGGTGCAGCTGTAGAAAACTTTGAGGATCCAAGGGCCCATGCCAAATCTTTTCAGCCTCCTGAGGGGGAAGAGACTGTTGTGCCCTCTTCATGACTGTGCGGGTGTGTGTGGACCATGTTTACTGCATTGTTAGGATCTAGTAACACAAGCATTTCGCTGCACATGCTATAACATTTGCTAAACTTTGTAAGCGACCAATAAACTTTGATTTGATTTGATGTTAAGTGCTTAGTGATGTGGACAAGAAGGAGCTCTCAACCCGCTCCACTACAGCCCCGTCAATGTGGATGGGGGTGTGCTCTCCCCTCTTTCTCCTGCCGTCCACGATCAGCTCCTTGGTCTTACTTGAAGGAGAGGTTGTTGTCATGGCACCACACTGTCAAGTCTTTGACCTCCTCCCTGTAGGCTGTCTCATTGCCGTCGGTGATCAGGCCTACCACCGTCATATCATGAGCAAACTTGAAGATGGTGTTTGAGTCGTGCGTGGACTGTTGGAGTCGTGGGTGAACAGGGAGTACAGGAGGGGACTAAGCACACACCCCTGAGGGGCCTTCGTGTTGAGGGTCAGCGTGGCAGAGGTGTTGTTGCCTACGCTCACCCCCTGGTGTCGGCCCATCAGGAAGTCGAGGATCCAATTGCAGAGGGAGGGGTTTAGTCCCAGGGTCCCGAGCTTAGTGATGAGCTTGTAGAGGACTATGGTGTTGAACGAACGCTAAGCTGTATTTTATGGACAGCATTCTCACATAATTATTTCTCTGTTGTCCAGGTGGAAGAGGGCAGTGGGAAGTGCAATTGCGATTGCTCCATCTGTGGATCTGTTGAGGTGGTATGCAAATTGGAGTGAGTCCAGGGTGTCTGGGATAAGGGTGTTGATGTGAGCCATGACCAGTCTTTCAAAGCCCTTTATAATGACAGATGTGTGTGCTAGAGGGCGATAGTCATTTAGGCAGGTTACCTTGGAGTTCTTGGGAACAGGGACAATGGTGGTCGGCTTGAAACATGTTGGGATTACAGACTGGGACAAGGCGAGATTAAAAATGTCTGTAAAGACACTTGGCAGCTGGTTTGTGCAAGCTCTGAGAGCACGCCCTGGTATTCCATCTGGGCCCGGCGGTCTAGGTTTTACTCACATTGGCCACGAAGCGAAATCACACAGTCATCCTGAACAACAGGGGCTTTCCGACAAGACTGTGTTGTTTTTCTCGAAGCGAGCATAAAAGGCATTTAGCTCGTTTGGGAGTTCTGCGTCACTGTGCATCTCACGGCTGGGTTTCTCTTTGTAATCCATTATCATCTGCAAGCCTTGCCACATCCGACGAGCGTCGAAGCCAGTGTAATAGGATTCCACCTTCCTCCTATATTGTCCTTTTTCATATTTGATGTCTCGTCAAAGGTCGTAATGGACTTTCTTGTATGCGTCCATGTCCTATTCCTTGTAAGCGGTAGCTCTAGCCTTTTTCCAAGTGCGGATACTGCCTGTAATCCATGGTTTTTGGTTTGGATACTTTCGTATAGTCACTGTGGGGAGGACGTAGTCTATGCATTTATTGATGAAGCCTATGACTGTTGTGGTAAATTCCTCAATGCTATCGGACGAATCCCGGAACATATCCCAGTCTGTACTAGCAAAACAGTCTTGTAGCCTCGGACCTGCTTCCTTGGACCACTTCCGTATTGAGCATGTCACTGGTATTTCTGGTTTGAGCTTTTGTTTGTAAACAGGAAGCAGGAGGATAGAGTCGTGGTCTGATTTGCCAAAGGGAGGGCGAGGGAGGGCATAGTATGCATTTCTGTGGGTAGAATAGAAGTGGTCTAGAGTTTTAGCGCTCCGAGTGGTGCAGAAGACGTGTTGGTAGAACGTTTAAAGTCTCTGCCCCCAGAAACGCTGCCTCTGGGTGTGAGGTTTCCTGTTTGTTTATCACCCCAAGCAGTTTGTTGAGTGCCAATTGGTGTTGGCTTGTGGAGGGATGTAGACAGCAGTGATAATTACACATGAGAATGCTCTTGGTAGATAAAAAGGTCTGCATCTTACCATGAGGTATTCTATATCAGTTGAGCAAAAGCTAGAGATTTCCTTCACACTGGAAGCAGTGCATCAGTTGTTGTTTATGAAAAGGCACACCCCTCCTCTTTATGAAAATGCACACCCAAGGCCAATGTCGTCCAATTGTGCTGCTGCATGGATAAACCACTGAGTGCCATGTTCTTAGATTCAGCCAATCACGTCTCTGCAAGGCATATAATATTGCAGCTTTTCAAGTCTCTCTGATAGGATCCTCTTGTATCCATCTTATTCCTGAGTGACTGGACATTTGCCAATTAAACGGAGGGGAGAGCCGAACAATTTTCTCACCAGAACGCCAGCCCATCTAATGCAGCTACGCCTGCAGCGTTTTGGTAGCCCATGAAGAAAGGAATAGGGTCCGGTGTGAACAAGGGAACATCTGAGTCGGAGTTGAAGTCGGATTTGAAGTCGAAATCAAGGTTAGTAACTGTCGATCTGATGTCCAAAAGTGCTTGGCGGTCATATGTGATAATAGTATGAACTTTCTGTACCAAAAATAAATAAAGATAAACACAAAAAGTCAATACATTTCAAAGTCGAGTTGGAACTCGTAAGATGTCGGCCTTCTCCGTCGGCACCATCTTGTACCCCATCTCCCACCTCTTTCACCACTCCCCGTAATACACCCATACAGACAGTGACACCTAGAGCCAACTCTATGAGCTATTTGGAACAGTATCATAATACACAGATGATTTCTCTGGTGTGTCGTTCCAAAGTACATAAATGTCATCTGTTTGGATTTTTGTCTCTTTGTTTATTATCTGTTTTTGATTTGAGTGTGTGTGTGTGTGTGTGTGTGTGTGTGTGTGTGTGTGTGTGTGTGTGTGTGTGTGTGTGTGTGTGTGTGTGTGTGTGTGTGCATGTACGCATATTTGTGTAAGCGTGCGTATGTGGGTGTGCTTGTGTGTTCCTCTTTGTACCTGTGTGTATGTGACAGTTTGTATGAGTGCTCGCTGTGTGCACGACTGACTGCTCTCTCTCCTCTGTCTGTCCTACTCCCCCACTCTTTTTCTCCTCTGTGTTTTTGTTTGATAAGCTCAGAACGTTGTTATTCTGTTTGTGTGTTAACTCCCAGCTCAGAGATTTTCATTAGATAGTGACGTTAAGCCATGGTTTGGCGTAATGTTACAAGGTCAAGGTCGCGTCAGAGTTTAGTGTTAACATGTATGGCTTATCTGCTAACTGTTCTCAGCTCTGCAGCTTTTGACAAGTCTGCAAGTACTGCATATTCCTAACGCATAATTAGGGCAGGGCGGTTCTGTGTGTGATAGTGTGTTTCAGCTAGGCTCTACTTGGGTGCATGTCTGCCTGGGTGGACCTCCGCTGTGTTCCCCAGGGGTCTCCCGTGGGCCCCAGTGCAGTGGTGTAGGAGTGACATCACTTTGGTCCTCCCAGCCCTCTGCCCCCGGCCTCCCCTGACACCCCAGCTTGAAAGTCCACCTGCGTTGTTTGTTCAGTGTTTGTCCAGTTTATGATAGCCGTGCTAATGCCGAATAATAATACGTATGTTCCACATTAGGGCCAGGGGGTGGGACCCCAGAGAGACACTGTAGAGGGGAGAAAGAAAGAGAGAGAGAGAGAGAGAGAGGGAGAGAGAGGGAGAGAGGGAGAAAGAGAGAGGGGGAGAGAGGGAGAAAGAGATTGAGGGAGAGAGAGAGAGAGAGAGAGAAAGAGTGTGCCAATTTGCCTGCGAGTGACAGATGAGATGGAAGGAGGAACATCGAGGGAAGGGGGGTGAGAGAGGGAAATAACTATGAGAGAGGGTGAGATGGAGACAGTCTGAGGGCATTCCGAGGCCACACCAGCCAGGAAAAAAGGGTGAGATGACAAATTTGATAAAGTCAAGTTGAATAGTGGGGGCCAGGCGGCTATCAGGAGCAGCACATCTGCAGAAACCATTAAGGACTGTGTCCGTATGTTTTCTCTACCTCGCAGGCTCGGGCTGCGCAGCAAAGCTGGGCTTGGATTTCGCCTGTGTGCAGTAGGGGGCCGTCTCTAGTTGATGCATGATGATTTAGTCAGGTGTGAGCGTACACTTTCCAATTTGGGGGGAAATAAATTAGAAGTGATTTTTTATGAGGCCTATGTCGTGGCTCTCTCCAGCGCTCTCTAACCCCGCTGTGCTCTGTCAGCCCGACTGATGTGTTTATAAAAAGAGCGCCTCTCTCACCACACACACACACAATCGCACAATCGTACACACCCAGACAGATGCTGTTACGTACATGCCCTTCCACAGATGTCTGTTCATGTGTGGTTGAACACGAGGAGCTTCTGCATGTCCGGTAGTGAGGAGTATAGAGAATGGATGTGTCTCTTTCCTGTGTGTGTCGCTCCTCTGGAACCCAACCCAGTAATATGGCCACGGCTCAGACAGAAGAGGAAGAGAAATCCCCCTCTCTCTCCTTCTTTCCCCTATCCTCCCCATGCTGCTTCAACACTAATATTGTTCCTTGGGAGGGAGCTTAGGCTGTGGGGTGGTGGAGGAAGGGTTCTGACTGGGCTCTACAGGAGGCTGTGAGCAGGAAACCCAAACCCTCCCTGACCTCTGACCTCTCTCTGCTGTGTCTGCTACTGCTCCTACATATGGCCCTGCCACGATCACTCTGCCTGTCTGCCACGATCACTCTGCCTGTCTGAAGCCACGATCACTCTGTCTGTCTGTCTGTCTGTCTGTCTGTCTGTCTGTCTGTATTTCTGTCTGTCTGTCTGTCTGCCTGCCTGCCTGCCTGCCTGCCTGCCTGTCTGTCTGTCTGTCTGTCTGTCTGTCTGTCTGTCTGCCTGCCTGCCTGTCTGTCTGTCTGTCTGTCTGTCTGTCTGTCTGTCTGTCTGTCTGTCTGCATGTCTGTCTGTCCGCCTGCCTGCCTGTCTGCCTGTCTGCCTGTCTGCCTGTCCGTCTGTCCGCCTGCCTGCCTGTCCGCCTGTCTGCCTGTCTGCCTGTCTGTCTGCCTGTCCGTCTGTCCTCCTGTCCGCCTGTCCGTCTGTCCGTCTGTCTGTTTGCCTAGCAACGTGCTCACATGTAGCTCACAGAGACACGAGGGGTGAGTTCAGTAGCGTGAGACATTCAGCATGCTGCAGATAGAACATGGAATGAACGGATTTGTTGACCTATTTTACAGACAGGAAAAATGGTTTGGAAACAGAGGGACTAGTTACATAACAACACTAATTTCCATATTTCGGTTCAAAAAGTTTTTCTGCGATTTCCAGTGACTGTGACATACTGTAGGTCTTACAGTTTTTCTCAGTCACTTTGGTGCATTTTTCACATCATCCCTAACATGTGCAAAATAATAAGTGCATTTCTCAGAACAATTTGTACAAACTGCAATATACAATAGATATGTTTCTAAAGCTTGTCAGTCACTAAAAATCCTTAGTAGATCTCTCAAAAGTAAATATTCATGCCAATGATCATGTCAGTGTCATCAGAATGATAAGTCATTGAGTTATTGTTCACGAACAAGGTCGTCAAAATGTTTAGGCATGTTGTCAATGTAACTGTGTACTTTGACAGTATTACCTGATGTAAACTTAGGCTACAGTTTGGATGACAGTTACTGTATTGAAAATGCACAAGGCTGCACTTCTATGGCATATATCAATTTCAACAGTACTATTTACATATTACTGTATGTGGGTTATTGATTGAAAGAGACTGGACAACCCAAGGGGCACAAAGGAAAAAAAACTAAATTAGAAAGAAACACAGGAAACCACCCCTAAGGCACAACTTTGCCCGCAGCACTGTTGTGCTGTCTCTACACATCCAGACGTTCCTGTCTGTCAGCCCACATATTCTCATCCACATCACACCGGATATTTTCCCTTCCAATGCAACGTGGAAAGAATCTTTTGGAATGCCTTATCCATCCTCTGCAGGCATCTACTGTGATGTCCTCACATGCTGCATCCATTGCAGCCAGCAGGGTCATCTGGGTGTGTGGCTGACGATCGTACACCTTCCACCTCCACGCTGAAAATAACTCCTCAATTGGGTTAAGGAATGGTGAATAAGGTGGGAAGAATTCTATGAGCAGCCTAGGGTGGGTCACAAACCATTGCCTTATGATGTTTGATCGATGGAAACTCACATTATCACAAATGACCACATACTTTGGCAAATCCTCTCTAAACAGACGCCTCTCATCATCAGGGATGGGAGGCCTGTAGAGAGTCTCTAAAAAGTTGAGTAGATGCTGGGTGTTGTATGGCCCTATAAGGGGGATATGGGTTAGGACACTGTGACCGATGATATTCCGACCCCGCCTTCTGCATTTGGTCAGGTTGAAGCCAGCCTCGTCCACGTATACAAAGTTGTGAGAGGGTTCACTTGATTCCAACTCCATTATACGCTATATCCCAGAACACACAGTTGAATTTGTTTTGGTAAGGAAGAGTGACATAAAATGTACATATATTGCATGTTCCTTCCACAGCAATGGAAATGTGTGCAGTTTATGCTTACTGTACTATGTATCACTATAAAATGTTGCTGTAAAGTAGTTACATAGATATATGTTTTACCTGTACATACTGGTACCGTAGCTCCTTAACTCTGTCCTCATTCTTTGGAATGGTACACGGTACAGCTGTTTCATACTCATCTGGTTTCTATGCAGCACCCTGTCGATGGTTGAGATGCTAACCATATGGATGTTTTCAAAGACATCGTTGTCTTCTGTAATGGTCCTTTGTATTTCCCTGAGTCTCATGGCATTGTTTGCTCGAACCATGGTGCAAATATCCTCCTCCTGTTGAGGTGTGAAAAGGCGTCCTCTGCCACCGGTTTGAGGTAATCTTGCAGTCCTATGTGGGGAAAAATGCAGTGATGCATCGCACACTTTCACATAGACAAAAACTATGCGAACACACATTTTACTGTAAAACATACAGGTGGGTGCATGTAAGGTGCAGTATGTATCTGTATAGAGTATATTTATGTATGCTGTGAAATACAAGTGGACTACTGTAATATGAAGCATTGTAGGAAGTATACAGTATACTGCTTATATACAGTAACAGTGCACTGTACATTGGTGGACATACCTGTTCTCTCTTCGAAACGTTTGAACTATTGAGGACACGGTTGATCTCCCAATATTCGGCTGCACCCTTCGACCCGCCGACCCGCCATTGTAAGGCCATGATTGACAACATGGTCTACAATAGTGGCCCTTATGTCATCAGATATGCGCCTATGTCCTCTTCTGCCTCTTCCTCTGTTTTGCCTTCCACCACTCATCCTTGCTCCTCTTCTTCCTCCTCTTGGCTGTTGACCCTGTTCGTTTCCTGGTCCATCCATTATTAGAAAATTGCAACTCTGTGTTGTGGTCTGTCTATATATGCTTGCCAATTGATTCTTCATGAGATGCACCTTTGAGCAATTCAGTAAGTGTTACTAGGACTGTAAGTGTTACTAGGACTGTAAGGGGCTGTAGCTGTTACTGGGACTGTGAGGGGCTGTAACTGTACACTGGGACTGTGAGGGGCTGTAACTGTTACTAGGACTGTAGGGGATGTAGCTGTAACTAGGACTGTAATGGGCTGTAGCTGTACACTGAGACTGTAAGGGGCTGTAGCTGTACACTGGGACTGTGAGGGGCTGTAGCTGTTACTGACACTGTGAGGGGCTATAGCTGTTACTGGGACTGTAGGGGCTGTAGCTGTACACTGGGACTGTAGGGGCTGTAGCTGTTACTGGGACTGTAGGGGCTGTAGCTGTTACTGGGACTGTAGGGGCTGTAGCTGTACACTGGGACTGTAGGGGCTGTAGCTGTTACTGGGACTGTGAGGGGCTGTAGCTGTTACTGGGACTGTAAGGGGCTGTAGCTGTACACTGGGACTGTGAGGGGCTGTAGCTGTTACTGGGACTGTAGGGGCTGTAGCTGTTACTGGGACTGTAGGGGCTGTAGCTGTCCACTGGGACTGTAGGGGCTGCAGCTGTTACTGGGACTGTGAGGGGCTGTAGCTGTTACCTGGACTGTAGGGGCTGTAGCTGTACACTGGGACTGTGAGGGGCTGTAGCTGTTACTGGGACTGTAGAGGCTGTAGATGAACACTGAGACTGTGAGGGGCTAGCTGTTACTGGGAATGTGAGGAGTTGTAGCTGTTACTGGGACTGTAAGAGGCTGTAGCTATTACTGGGACTGTGTGGGGCTGTACACTGGGACTGTAAGGGGCTGTAGCTGTGACTGGGACTGTGAGGAGCTGTAGCTGTTACTGGGACTGTAAGCGGCTGTAGCTGTTACTGGGGCTGTGAGGGGCTGTAGCTGTTACTGGGACTGTGTGGGGCTGTACACTGCGACTGTAAGGGGCTGTAACTGTGACTGGGACTGTGAGGGGCTGTAGCTGTTACTGGGACTGTGAGGGGCTGTAGCTGTACACTGGGACTGTACAGGGCTGTAGCTGTTACTGGGACTGTGAGGGGCTGTAAGTGTTACTAGGACTGTAAGGGGCTGTAGCTGTTACTGGGACTGTGAGGGGCTGTAACTGTACACTGGGACTGTGAGGGGCTGTAACTGTTACTAGGACTGTAGGGGATGTAGCTGTAACTAGGACTGTAATGGGCTGTAGCTGTACACTGAGACTGTAAGGGGCTGTAGCTGTACACTGGGACTGTGAGGGGCTGTAGCTGTTACTGACACTATGAGGGGCTATAGCTGTTACTGGGACTGTAGGGGCTGTAGCTGTACACTGGGACTGTAGGGGCTGTAGCTGTTACTGGGACTGTAGGGGCTGTAGCTGTTACTGGGACTGTAGGGGCTGTAGCTGTACACTGTGACTGTAGGGTCTGTAGCTGTTACTGGGACTGTGAGGGGCTGTAGCTGTTACTGACACTGTGAGGGGCTGTAGCTATTACTGGGACTGTAAGGGGCTGTAGCTGTTACTGGGACTGTAGGGGCTGTAGCTGTTACTGGGACTGTGAGGGGCTGTAGCTGTTACTGGGACTGTGAGGGGCTGTAGCTGTTACTGGGACTGTAAGGGGTTGTAGCTGTTACTGGGACCGTAAGGGGCTGTAGCTGTTACTGGGACTGTAGGGGCTGTAGCTGTTACTGGGACTGTGAGTGGCTGTAGCTGTACACTGGGACTGTAGGGGCTGGAGCTGTATACTGGGACTGTGAGGGGCTGTAGCTGTTACTGACACTGTGAGGGGCTATAGCTGTTACTGGGACTGTAGGGGCTGTAGCTGTACACTGGGACTGTAGGGGCTGTAGCTGTTACTGGGACTGTAGGGGCTGTAGCTGTTACTGGGACTGTAGGGGCTGTAGCTGTACACTGGGACTGTAGGGGCTGTAGCTGTTACTGGGACTGTGAGGGGCTGTAGCTGTTACTGACACTGTGAGGGGCTGTAGCTGTTACTGGGACTGTGAGGGGCTGTAGCTGTACACTGGGACTGTAAGGGGCTGTAGCTGTTACTGGGACTGTAGGGGCTGTAGCTGTACACTGGGACTGTACAGGGCTGTAGCTGTTACTGGGACTGTGAGGGGCTGTAACTGTACACTGGGACTGTGAGGGGCTGTAACTGTTACTAGGACTGTAGGGGATGTAGCTGTAACTTGGACTGTAATGGGCTGTAGCTGTACACTGAGACTGTAAGGGGCTGTAGCTGTACACTGGGACTGTGAGGGGCTGTAGCTGTTACTGGGACTGTGAGTGGCTGTAGCTGTACACTGGGACTGTAGGGGCTGTAGCTGTATACTGGGACTGTGAGGGGCTGTAGCTGTACACTGGGACTGTAGGGGCTGTAGCTGTTACTGGGACTGTGAGGGGCTGTAACTGTACACTGGGACTGTAGGGGCTGTAGCTGTTACTGGGACTGTGAGGGGCTGTAGCTGTTACTGACACTGTGAGGGGCTGTAGCTGTTACTGGGACTGTGAGGGGCAGTAGCTGTGACTGGGACTGTGAGGGGCTGTAGCTGTTACTGGGACTGTAAGAGGCTGTAGCTGTTACTGGGACTGTGAGGGGCTGTAGCTGTTACTGGGACTGTGAGGGGCTGTAGCTGTTACTGACACTGTGAGGGGCTGTAGCTATTGCTGGGACTGTAAGGGGCTGTAGCTGTTACTGGGACTGTAGGGGCTGTAGCTGTTACTGGGACTGTGAGGGGCTGTAGCTGTTACTGGGACTGTGAGGGGCTGTAGCTGTTACTGGGACTGTGAGGGGCTGTAAGTGTTACTAGGACTGTAAGGGGCTGTAGCTGTTACTGGGACTGTGAGGGGCTGTAACTGTACACTGGGACTGTGAGGGGCTGTAACTGTTACTAGGACTGTAGGGGATGTAGCTGTAACTAGGACTGTAATGGGCTGTAGCTGTACACTGAGACTGTAAGGGGCTGTAGCTGTACACTGGGACTGTGAGGGGCTGTAGCTGTTACTGACACTATGAGGGGCTATAGCTGTTACTGGGACTGTAGGGGCTGTAGCTGTACACTGGGACTGTAGGGGCTGTAGCTGTTACTGGGACTGTAGGGGCTGTAGCTGTTACTGGGACTGTAGGGGCTGTAGCTGTACACTGTGACTGTAGGGTCTGTAGCTGTTACTGGGACTGTGAGGGGCTGTAGCTGTTACTGACACTGTGAGGGGCTGTAGCTATTACTGGGACTGTAAGGGGCTGTAGCTGTTACTGGGACTGTAGGGGCTGTAGCTGTTACTGGGACTGTGAGGGGCTGTAGCTGTTACTGGGACTGTGAGGGGCTGTAGCTGTTACTGGGACTGTAAGGGGTTGTAGCTGTTACTGGGACCGTAAGGGGCTGTAGCTGTTACTGGGACTGTAGGGGCTGTAGCTGTTACTGGGACTGTGAGTGGCTGTAGCTGTTACTGGGACTGTAGGGGCTGTAGCTGTTACTGGGACTGTGAGGGGCTGTAGCTGTTACTGGGACTGTGAGGGGCTGTAGCTGTTACTGGGACTGTAAGGGGTTGTAGCTGTTACTGGGACCGTAAGGGGCTGTAGCTGTTACTGGGACTGTAGGGGCTGTAGCTGTTACTGGGACTGTGAGTGGCTGTAGCTGTACACTGGGACTGTAGGGGCTGGAGCTGTATACTGGGACTGTGAGGGGCTGTAGCTGTTACTGACACTGTGAGGGGCTATAGCTGTTACTGGGACTGTAGGGGCTGTAGCTGTACACTGGGACTGTAGGGGCTGTAGCTGTTACTGGGACTGTAGGGGCTGTAGCTGTTACTGGGACTGTAGGGGCTGTAGCTGTACACTGGGACTGTAGGGGCTGTAGCTGTTACTGGGACTGTGAGGGGCTGTAGCTGTTACTGACACTGTGAGGGGCTGTAGCTGTTACTGGGACTGTGAGGGGCTGTAGCTGTACACTGGGACTGTAAGGGGCTGTAGCTGTTACTGGGACTGTAGGGGCTGTAGCTGTACACTGGGACTGTACAGGGCTGTAGCTGTTACTGGGACTGTGAGGGGCTGTAACTGTACACTGGGACTGTGAGGGGCTGTAACTGTTACTAGGACTGTAGGGGATGTAGCTGTAACTTGGACTGTAATGGGCTGTAGCTGTACACTGAGACTGTAAGGGGCTGTAGCTGTACACTGGGACTGTGAGGGGCTGTAGCTGTTACTGGGACTGTGAGTGGCTGTAGCTGTACACTGGGACTGTAGGGGCTGTAGCTGTATACTGGGACTGTGAGGGGCTGTAGCTGTACACTGGGACTGTAGGGGCTGTAGCTGTTACTGGGACTGTGAGGGGCTGTAACTGTACACTGGGACTGTAGGGGCTGTAGCTGTTACTGGGACTGTGAGGGGCTGTAGCTGTTACTGACACTGTGAGGGGCTGTAGCTGTTACTGGGACTGTGAGGGGCAGTAGCTGTGACTGGGACTGTGAGGGGCTGTAGCTGTTACTGGGACTGTAAGAGGCTGTAGCTGTTACTGGGACTGTGAGGGGCTGTAGCTGTTACTGGGACTGTGAGGGGCTGTAGCTGTTACTGACACTGTGAGGGGCTGTAGCTATTGCTGGGACTGTAAGGGGCTGTAGCTGTTACTGGGACTGTAGGGGCTGTAGCTGTTACTGGGACTGTGAGGGGCTGTAGCTGTTACTGGGACTGTGAGGGGCTGTAGCTGTTACTGGGACTGTGAGGGGCTGTAAGTGTTACTAGGACTGTAAGGGGCTGTAGCTGTTACTGGGACTGTGAGGGGCTGTAACTGTACACTGGGACTGTGAGGGGCTGTAACTGTTACTAGGACTGTAGGGGATGTAGCTGTAACTAGGACTGTAATGGGCTGTAGCTGTACACTGAGACTGTAAGGGGCTGTAGCTGTACACTGGGACTGTGAGGGGCTGTAGCTGTTACTGACACTATGAGGGGCTATAGCTGTTACTGGGACTGTAGGGGCTGTAGCTGTACACTGGGACTGTAGGGGCTGTAGCTGTTACTGGGACTGTAGGGGCTGTAGCTGTTACTGGGACTGTAGGGGCTGTAGCTGTACACTGTGACTGTAGGGTCTGTAGCTGTTACTGGGACTGTGAGGGGCTGTAGCTGTTACTGACACTGTGAGGGGCTGTAGCTATTACTGGGACTGTAAGGGGCTGTAGCTGTTACTGGGACTGTAGGGGCTGTAGCTGTTACTGGGACTGTGAGGGGCTGTAGCTGTTACTGGGACTGTGAGGGGCTGTAGCTGTTACTGGGACTGTAAGGGGTTGTAGCTGTTACTGGGACCGTAAGGGGCTGTAGCTGTTACTGGGACTGTAGGGGCTGTAGCTGTTACTGGGACTGTGAGTGGCTGTAGCTGTACACTGGGACTGTAGGGGCTGTAGCTGTATACTGGGACTGTGAGGGGCTGTAGCTGTTACTGACACTGTGAGGGGCTATAGCTGTTACTGGGACTGTAGGGGCTGTAGCTGTACACTGGGACTGTAGGGGCTGTAGCTGTTACTGGGACTGTAGGGGCTGTAGCTGTTACTGGGACTGTAGGGGCTGTAGCTGTACACTGGGACTGTAGGGGCTGTAGCTGTTACTGGGACTGTGAGGGGCTGTAGCTGTTACTGACACTGTGAGGGGCTGTAGCTGTTACTGGGACTGTGAGGGGCTGTAGCTGTACACTGGGACTGTAAGGGGCTGTAGCTGTTACTGGGACTGTAGGGGCTGTAGCTGTACACTGGGACTGTACAGGGCTGTAGCTGTTACTGGGACTGTGAGGGGCTGTAACTGTACACTGGGACTGTGAGGGGCTGTAACTGTTACTAGGACTGTAGGGGATGTAGCTGTAACTTGGACTGTAATGGGCTGTAGCTGTACACTGAGACTGTAAGGGGCTGTAGCTGTACACTGGGACTGTGAGGGGCTGTAGCTGTTACTGGGACTGTGAGTGGCTGTAGCTGTACACTGGGACTGTAGGGGCTGTAGCTGTATACTGGGACTGTGAGGGGCTGTAGCTGTACACTGGGACTGTAGGGGCTGTAGCTGTTACTGGGACTGTGAGGGGCTGTAACTGTACACTGGGACTGTAGGGGCTGTAGCTGTTACTGGGACTGTGAGGGGCTGTAGCTGTTACTGACACTGTGAGGGGCTGTAGCTGTTACTGGGACTGTGAGGGGCAGTAGCTGTGACTGGGACTGTGAGGGGCTGTAGCTGTTACTGGGACTGTAAGAGGCTGTAGCTGTTACTGGGACTGTGAGGGGCTGTAGCTGTTACTGGGACTGTGAGGGGCTGTAGCTGTTACTGACACTGTGAGGGGCTGTAGCTATTGCTGGGACTGTAAGGGGCTGTAGCTGTTACTGGGACTGTAGGGGCTGTAGCTGTTACTGGGACTGTGAGGGGCTGTAGCTGTTACTGGGACTGTGAGGGGCTGTAGCTGTTACTGGGACTGTAAGGGGTTGTAGCTGTTACTGGGACCGTAAGGGGCTGTAGCTGTTACTGGGACTGTAGGGGCTGTAGCTGTTACTGGGACTGTGAGTGGCTGTAGCTGTTACTGGGACTGTAAGGGGTTGTAGCTGTACACTGGGACTGTAGGGGCTGTAGCTGTTACTGGGACTGTGAGGGGCTGTAGCTGTTACTGACACTGTGAGGGGCTGTAGCTGTTACTGGGACTGTGAGGGGCTGTAGCTGTACACTGGGACTGTAAGGGGCTGTAGCTGTTACTGGGACTGTAGGGGCTGTAGCTGTACACTGGGACTGTACAGGGCTGTAGCTGTTACTGGGACTGTGAGGGGCTGTAACTGTACACTGGGACTGTGAGGGGCTGTAACTGTTACTAGGACTGTAGGGGATGTAGCTGTAACTTGGACTGTAATGGGCTGTAGCTGTACACTGAGACTGTAAGGGGCTGTAGCTGTACACTGGGACTGTGAGGGGCTGTAGCTGTTACTGGGACTGTGAGTGGCTGTAGCTGTACACTGGGACTGTAGGGGCTGTAGCTGTATACTGGGACTGTGAGGGGCTGTAGCTGTACACTGGGACTGTAGGGGCTGTAGCTGTTACTGGGACTGTGAGGGGCTGTAACTGTACACTGGGACTGTAGGGGCTGTAGCTGTTCCTGGGACTGTGAGGGGCTGTAGCTGTTACTGACACTGTGAGGGGCTGTAGCTGTTACTGGGACTGTGAGGGGCAGTAGCTGTGACTGGGACTGTGAGGGGCTGTAGCTGTTACTGGGACTGTAAGAGGCTGTAGCTGTTACTGGGACTGTGAGGGGCTGTAGCTGTTACTGGGACTGTGTGGGGCTGTACACTGGGACTGTACAGGGCTGTAGCTGTTACTGGGACTGTGAGGGGCTGTAAGTGTTACTGGGACTGTGTGGGGCTGTACACTGGGACTGTAAGGGGCTGTAGCTGTGACTGGGACTGTGAGGGGCTGTAGCTGTTACTGGGACTGTGAGGGGCTGTAGCTGTACACTGGGACTGTACAGGGCTGTAGCTGTTACTGGGACTTTGAGGGGCTGTAACTGTACACTGGGACTGTGAGGGGCTGTAACTGTTACTAGGACTGTAGGGGATGTAGCTGTAACTTGGACTGTAATGGGCTGTAGCTGTACACTGAGACTGTAAGGGGCTGTAGCTGTACACTGGGACTGTGAGGGGCTGTAGCTGTTACAGACACTGTGAGGGGCTGTAGCTGTTACTGGGACTGTGAGGGGCTGTAGCTGTTACTGGGACTGTAAGGGGCTGTAGCTGTTACTGGGACTGTAGGGGCTGTAGCTGTTACTGGGACTGTGAGGGGCTGTAGCTGTTACTGGGACTGAAAGGGGTTGTATCTGTTACTGGGACTGTGAGGGGCTGTAGCTGTTACTGGGACTGTAAGGGGCTGTAGCTGTTACTGGGACTGTAGGGGCTGTAGCTGTTACTGGGACTGTAAGGGGCTGTAGCTGTTACTGGGACTGTGAGGGGCTGTAGCTGTTACTGGGACTGTGAGTGGCTGTAGCTGTACACTGGGACTGTAGGGGCTGTAGCTGTATACTGGGACTGTGAGGGGCTGTAGCTGTACACTGGGACTGTAGGGGCTGTAGCTGTTACTGGGACTGTAGGGGCTGTAGCTGTTACTGAGACTGTGAGGGGCTGTAGCTGTTACCTGGACTGTAGGGTCTGTAGCTGTACACTGGGACTGTGAGGGGCTGTAGCTGTTACTGGGACTGTAGAGGCTGTAGCTGTACACTGAGACTGTGAGGGGCTAGCTGTTACTGGGATTGTGAGGAGTTGTAGCTGTTACTGGGACTGTAAGAGGCTGTAGCTGTTACTGGGACTGTGTGGTGCTGTACACTGGGACTGTAAGGGGCTGTAGCTGTGACTGGGACTGTGAGGGGCTGTAGCTGTTACTGGGACTGTAAGCGGCTGTAGCTGTTACTGGGACTGTGTGGGGCTGTACACTGCGACTGTAAGGGGCTGTAGCTGTGACTGGGACTGTGAGGGGCTGTAGCTGTTACTGGGACTGTGAGGGGCTGTAGCTGTACACTGGGACTGTACAGGGCTGTAGCTGTTACTGGGACTGTGAGGGGCTGTAAGTGTTACTAGGAATGTAAGGGGCTGTAGCTGTTACTGGGACTGTGAGGGGCTGTAACTGTACACTGGGACTGTGAGGGGCTGTAACTGTTACTAGGACTGTAAGGAGCTGTAGCTGTGACTGGGACTGTGAGGGGCTGTAACTGTACACTGGGACTGTGAGGGGCTGTAACTGTTACTAGGACTGTAGGGGATGTAGCTGTAACTAGGACTGTAATGGGCTGTAGCTGTACACTGAGACTGTAAGGGGCTGTAGCTGTACACTGGGACTGTGAGGGGCTGTAGCTGTTACTGACACTGTGAGGGGCTGTAGCTGTTACTGGGACTGTGAGGGGCTGTAGCTGTTACTGGGACTGTAAGGGGCTGTAGCTGTTACTGGGACTGTAGGGGCTGTAGCTGTTACTGGGACTGTGAGGGGCTGTAGCTGTTACTGGGACTGAAAGGTGTTGTAGCTGTTACTGGGACTGTGAGGGGCTGTAGCTGTTACTGGGACTGTGAGGGGTTGTAGCTGTTACTGGGACTGTAAGGGGCTGTAGCTGTTACTGGGACTGTAGGGGCTGTAGCTGTTACTGGGACTGTAAGGGGCTGTAGCTGTTACTGGGACTGTGAGTGGCTGTAGCTGTACACTGGGACTGTAGGGGCTGTAGCTGTATACTGGGACTGTGAGGGGCTGTAGCTGTACACTGGGACTGTAGGGGCTATAGCTGTTACTGGGACTGTAGGGGCTGTAGCTGTTACTGGGACTGTGAGGGGCTGTAGCTGTTACCTGGACTGTAGGGTCTGTAGCTGTACACTGGGACTGTGAGGGGCTGTAGCTGTTACTGGGACTGTAGAGGCTGTAGCTGTACACTGAGACTGTGAGGGGCTAGCTGTTACTGGGATTGTGAGGAGTTGTAGCTGTTACTGGGACTGTAAGAGGCTGTAGCTGTTACTGGGACTGTGTGGGGCTGTACACTGGGACTGTAAGGGGCTGTAGCTGTGACTGGGACTGTGAGGGGCTGTAGCTGTTACTGGGACTGTAAGCGGCTGTAGCTGTTACTGGGGCTGTGAGGGGCTGTAGCTGTTACTGGGACTGTGTGGGGCTGTACACTGCGACTGTAAGTGGCTGTAGCTGTGACTGGGACTGTGAGGGGCTGTAGCTGTTACTGGGACTGTGAGGGGCTGTAGCTGTACACTGGGACTGTACAGGGCTGTAGCTGTTACTGGGACTGTGAGGGGCTGTAAGTGTTACTAGGACTGTAAGGGGCTGTAGCTGTTACTGGGACTGTGAGGGGCTGTAACTGTACACTGGGACTGTGAGGGGCTGTAACTGTTACTAGGACTGTAGGGGATGTAGCTGTAACTAGGACTGTAATGGGCTGTAGCTGTACACTGAGACTGTAAGGGGCTGTAGCTGTACACTGGGACTTTGAGGGGCTGTAGCTGTTACTGACACTGTGAGGGGCTATAGCTGTTACTGGGACTGTAGGGGCTGTAGCTGTACACTGGGACTGTAGGGGCTGTAGCTGTTACTGGGACTGTAGGGGCTGTAGCTGTTACTGGGACTGTAGGGGCTGTAGCTGTTACTGGGACTGTAGGGGCTGTAGCTGTTACTGACACTGTGAGGGGCTGTAGCTGTTACTGGGACTGTGAGGGGCTGTAGCTGTTACTGGGACTGTAAGGGGCTGTAGCTGTTACTGGGACTGTAGGGGCTGTAGCTGTTACTGGGACTGTGAGGGGCTGTAGCTGTTACTGGGACTGAAAGGGGTTGTAGCTGTTACTGGGACTGTGAGGGGCTGTATCTGTTACTGGGACTGTAAGGGGCTGTAGCTGTTACTGGGACTGTAGGGGCTGTAGCTGTTACTTGGACTGTAAGGGGCTGTAGCTTTTACTGGGACTGTGAGGGGCTGTAGCTGTTACTGGGACTGTGAGTGGCTGTAGCTGTTACTGGGACTGTAGGGGCTGTAGCTGTATACTGGGACTGTGAGGGGCTGTAGCTGTACACTGGGACTGTAGGGGCTGTAGCTGTTACTGGGACTGTGAGGGGCTGTAACTGTACACTGGGACTGTAGGGGCTGTAGCTGTACACTGGGACTGTAGGGGCTGTAGCTGTTACTGGGACTGTAGGAGCTGTAGCTGTTACTGGGACTGTGAGGGGCTGTAGCTGTACACTGGGACTGTAGGGGCTGTAGCTGTACACTGGGACTGTAGGGGCTGTAGCTGTTACTGGGACGTGAGGGGTTGTAGCTGTTACTGGACTGTGAGAGGCTTTAGCTGTACACTGATCCCACGGCCGGTGATAGGGATACGAGCCTGATTGTAAACAGACTGACCAGTGACCACTCTGCTCTGAGACTGTGATGGGCTGTAGCTGTTACTGGGACTGTGAGGGGCTGTAGCTGTTACTGACACTGTGAGGGGCTGTAGCTGTTACTGGGACTGTGAGGGGCAGTAGCTGTGACTGGGACTGTGAGGGGCTGTAGCTGTTACTGGGACTGTGAGTGGCTGTAGCTGTACACTGGGACTGTAGGGGCTGTAGCTGTATACTGGGACTGTGAGGGGCTGTAGCTGTACACTGGGACTGTAGGGGCTATAGCTGTTACTGGGACTGTAGGGGCTGTAGCTGTTACTGGGACTGTGAGGGGCTGTAGCTGTTACCTGGACTGTAGGGTCTGTAGCTGTACACTGGGACTGTGAGGGGCTGTAGCTGTTACTGGGACTGTAGAGGCTGTAGCTGTACACTGAGACTGTGAGGGGCTAGCTGTTACTGGGATTGTGAGGAGTTGTAGCTGTTACTGGGACTGTAAGAGGCTGTAGCTGTTACTGGGACTGTGTGGGGCTGTACACTGGGACTGTAAGGGGCTGTAGCTGTGACTGGGACTGTGAGGGGCTGTAGCTGTTACTGGGACTGTAAGCGGCTGTAGCTGTTACTGGGGCTGTGAGGGGCTGTAGCTGTTACTGGGACTGTGTGGGGCTGTACACTGCGACTGTAAGTGGCTGTAGCTGTGACTGGGACTGTGAGGGGCTGTAGCTGTTACTGGGACTGTGAGGGGCTGTAGCTGTACACTGGGACTGTACAGGGCTGTAGCTGTTACTGGGACTGTGAGGGGCTGTAAGTGTTACTAGGACTGTAAGGGGCTGTAGCTGTTACTGGGACTGTGAGGGGCTGTAACTGTACACTGGGACTGTGAGGGGCTGTAACTGTTACTAGGACTGTAGGGGATGTAGCTGTAACTAGGACTGTAATGGGCTGTAGCTGTACACTGAGACTGTAAGGGGCTGTAGCTGTACACTGGGACTTTGAGGGGCTGTAGCTGTTACTGACACTGTGAGGGGCTATAGCTGTTACTGGGACTGTAGGGGCTGTAGCTGTACACTGGGACTGTAGGGGCTGTAGCTGTTACTGGGACTGTAGGGGCTGTAGCTGTTACTGGGACTGTAGGGGCTGTAGCTGTTACTGGGACTGTAGGGGCTGTAGCTGTTACTGACACTGTGAGGGGCTGTAGCTGTTACTGGGACTGTGAGGGGCTGTAGCTGTTACTGGGACTGTAAGGGGCTGTAGCTGTTACTGGGACTGTAGGGGCTGTAGCTGTTACTGGGACTGTGAGGGGCTGTAGCTGTTACTGGGACTGAAAGGGGTTGTAGCTGTTACTGGGACTGTGAGGGGCTGTATCTGTTACTGGGACTGTAAGGGGCTGTAGCTGTTACTGGGACTGTAGGGGCTGTAGCTGTTACTTGGACTGTAAGGGGCTGTAGCTTTTACTGGGACTGTGAGGGGCTGTAGCTGTTACTGGGACTGTGAGTGGCTGTAGCTGTTACTGGGACTGTAGGGGCTGTAGCTGTATACTGGGACTGTGAGGGGCTGTAGCTGTACACTGGGACTGTAGGGGCTGTAGCTGTTACTGGGACTGTGAGGGGCTGTAACTGTACACTGGGACTGTAGGGGCTGTAGCTGTACACTGGGACTGTAGGGGCTGTAGCTGTTACTGGGACTGTAGGAGCTGTAGCTGTTACTGGGACTGTGAGGGGCTGTAGCTGTACACTGGGACTGTAGGGGCTGTAGCTGTACACTGGGACTGTAGGGGCTGTAGCTGTTACTGGGACGTGAGGGGTTGTAGCTGTTACTGGACTGTGAGAGGCTTTAGCTGTACACTGATCCCACGGCCGGTGATAGGGATACGAGCCTGATTGTAAACAGACTGACCAGTGACCACTCTGCTCTGAGACTGTGATGGGCTGTAGCTGTTACTGGGACTGTGAGGGGCTGTAGCTGTTACTGACACTGTGAGGGGCTGTAGCTGTTACTGGGACTGTGAGGGGCAGTAGCTGTGACTGGGACTGTGAGGGGCTGTAGCTGTTACTGGGACTGTGTGGGGCTGTACACTGGGACTGTACAGGGCTGTAGCTGTTACTGGGACTGTAAGGGGCTGTAAGTGTTACTGGGACTGTGTGGGGCTGTACACTGGGACTGTAAGGGGCTGTAGCTGTGACTGGGACTGTGAGGGGCTGTAGCTGTTACTGGGACTTTGAGGGGCTGTAGCTGTACACTGGGACTGTACAGGGCTGTAGCTGTTACTGGGACTGTGAGGGGCTGTAAGTGTTACTGGGACTGTAGAGGCTGTAGCTGTACACTGAGACTGTGAGGGGCTAGCTGTTACTGGGATTGTGAGGAGTTGTAGCTGTTACTGGGACTGTAAGAGGCTGTAGCTGTTACTGGGACTGTGTGGGGCTGTACACTGGGACTGTAAGGGGCTGTAGCTGTGACTGGGACTGTGAGGGGCTGTAGCTGTTACTGGGACTGTAAGCGGCTGTAGCTGTTACTGGGGCTGTGAGGGGCTGTAGCTGTTACTGGGACTGTGTGGGGCTGTACACTGCGACTGTAAGTGGCTGTAGCTGTGACTGGGACTGTGAGGGGCTGTAGCTGTTACTGGGACTGTGAGGGGCTGTAGCTGTACACTGGGACTGTACAGGGCTGTAGCTGTTACTGGGACTGTGAGGGGCTGTAAGTGTTACTAGGACTGTAAGGGGCTGTAGCTGTTACTGGGACTGTGAGGGGCTGTAACTGTACACTGGGACTGTGAGGGGCTGTAACTGTTACTAGGACTGTAGGGGATGTAGCTGTAACTAGGACTGTAATGGGCTGTAGCTGTACACTGAGACTGTAAGGGGCTGTAGCTGTACACTGGGACTGTGAGGGGCTGTAGCTGTTACTGACACTGTGAGGGGCTGTAGCTGTTACTGGGACTGTGAGGAGCTGTAGCTGTTACTGGGACTGTAAGGGGCTGTAGCTGTTACTGGGACTGTGAGGGGCTGTAGCTGTTACTGGGACTGTGAGGGGCTGTAGCTGTTACTGGGACTGAAAGGGGTTGTAGCTGTTACTGGGACTGTGAGGGGCTGTAGCTGTTACTGGGACTGTAAGGGGTTGTAGCTGTTACTGGGACTGTAAGGGGCTGTAGCTGTTACTGGGACTGTAGGGGCTGTAGCTGTTACTGGGACTGTAAGGGGCTGTAGCTGTTACTGGGACTGTGAGGGGCTGTAGCTGTTACTGGGACTGTAAGGGGCTGTAGCTGTTACTGGGACTGTAGGGGCTGTAGCTGTTACTTGGACTGTAAGGGGCTGTAGCTGTTACTGGGACTGTGAGGGGCTGTAGCTGTTATTGGGACTGTGAGGGGCTGTAGCTGTTACTGGGACTGTAAGGGGCTGTAGCTGTTACTGGGACTGTAGGGGCTGTAGCTGTTACTGGGACTGTGAGGGGCTGTAGCTGTTACTGGGACTGAAAGGGGTTGTAGCTGTTACTGGGACTGTGAGGGGCTGTATCTGTTACTGGGACTGTAAGGGGCTGTAGCTGTTACTGGGACTGTAGGGGCTGTAGCTGTTACTTGGACTGTAAGGGGCTGTAGCTGTTACTGGGACTGTGAGGGGCTGTAGCTGTTACTGGGACTGTGAGTGGCTGTAGCTGTTACTGGGACTGTAGGGGCTGTAGCTGTATACTGGGACTGTGAGGGGCTGTAGCTGTACACTGGGACTGTAGGGGCTGTAGCTGTTACTGGGACTGTGAGGGGCTGTAACTGTACACTGGGACTGTAGGGGCTGTAGCTGTACACTGGGACTGTAGGGGCTGTAGCTGTTACTGGGACTGTAGGAGCTGTAGCTGTTACTGGGACTGTGAGGGGCTGTAGCTGTACACTGGGACTGTAGGGGCTGTAGCTGTACACTGGGACTGTAGGGGCTGTAGCTGTTACTGGGACTGTGAGGGGTTGTAGCTGTTACTGGACTGTGAGAGGCTTTAGCTGTACACTGATCCCACGGCCGGTGATAGGGATACGAGCCTGATTGTAAACAGACTGACCAGTGACCACTCTGCTCTGAGACTGTGATGGGCTGTAGCTGTTACTGGGACTGTGAGGGGCTGTAGCTGTTACTGACACTGTGAGGGGCTGTAGCTGTTACTGGGACTGTGATGGGCAGTAGCTGTGACTGGGACTGTGAGGGGCTGTAGCTGTTACTGGGACTGTGTGGGGCTGTACACTGGGACTGTACAGGGCTGTAGCTGTTACTGGGACTGTGAGGGGCTGTAAGTGTTACTGGGACTGTGTGGGGCTGTACACTGGGACTGTAAGGGGCTGTAGCTGTGACTGGGACTGTGAGGGGCTGTAGCTGTTACTGGGACTGTGAGGGGCTGTAGCTGTACACTGGGACTGTACAGGGCTGTAGCTGTTACTGGGACTGTGAGGGGCTGTAAGTGTTACTAGGACTGTAAGGGGCTGTAGCTGTTACTGGGACTGTGAGGGGCTGTAACTGTACACTGGGACTGTGAGGGGCTGTAACTGTTACTAGGACTGTAGGGGATGTAGCTGTAACTAGAACTGTAATGGGCTGTAGCTGTACACTGAGACTGTAAGGGGCTGTAGCTGTACACTGGGACTGTGAGGGGCTGTAGCTGTTACTGACACTGTGAGGGGCTGTAGCTGTTACTGGGACTGTGAGGAGCTGTAGCTGTTACTGGGACTGTAAGGGGCTGTAGCTGTTACTGGGACTGTGAGGGGCTGTAGCTGTTACTGGGACTGTGAGGGGCTGTAGCTGTTACTGGGACTGAAAGGGGTTGTAGCTGTTACTGGGACTGTGAGGGGCTGTAGCTGTTACTGGGACTGTAAGGGGTTGTAGCTGTTACTGGGACTGTAAGGGGCTGTAGCTGTTACTGGGACTGTAGGGGCTGTAGCTGTTACTGGGACTGTAAGGGGCTGTAGCTGTTACTGGGACTGTGAGGGGCTGTAGCTGTTACTGGGACTGTGAGTGGCTGTAGCTGTACTCTGGGACTGTAGGGGCTGTAGCTGTATACTGGGACTGTGAGGGGCTGTAGCTGTACACTGGGACTGTAGGGGCTGTAGCTGTTATTGGGACTGTGAGGGGCTGTAACTGTACACTGGGACTGTAGGGGCTGTAGCTGTACACTGGGACTGTAGGGGCTGTAGCTGTTACTGGGACTGTAGGGGCTGTAGCTGTTACTGGGACTGTGAGGGGCTGTAGCTGTACACTGGGACTGTAGGGGCTGTAGCTGTACACTGGGACTGTAGGGGCTGTAGCTGTTACTGGGACTGTGAGGGGTTGTAGCTGTTACTGGACTGTGAGAGGCTTTAGCTGTACACTGATCCCACGGCCGGTGATAGGGATACGAGCCTGATTGTAAACAGACTGACCAGTGACCACTCTGCTCTGAGACTGTGATGGGCTGTAGCTGTTACTGGGACTGTGAGGGGCTGTAGCTGTTACTGACACTGTGAGGGGCTGTAGCTGTTACTGGGACTGTGAGGGGCAGTAGCTGTGACTGGGACTGTGAGGGGCTGTAGCTGTTACTGGGACTGTGTGGGGCTGTACACTGGGACTGTACAGGGCTGTAGCTGTTACTGGGACTGTGAGGGGCTGTAAGTGTTACTGGGACTGTGTGGGGCTGTACACTGGGACTGTAAGGGGCTGTAGCTGTGACTGGGACTGTGAGGGGCTGTAGCTGTTACTGGGACTGTGAGGGGCTGTAGCTGTACACTGGGACTGTACAGGGCTGTAGCTGTTACTGGGACTGTGAGGGGCTGTAAGTGTTACTAGGACTGTAAGGGGCTGTAGCTGTTACTGGGACTGTGAGGGGCTGTAACTGTACACTGGGACTGTGAGGGGCTGTAACTGTTACTAGGACTGTAGGGGATGTAGCTGTAACTAGGACTGTAATGGGCTGTAGCTGTACACTGAGACTGTAAGGGGCTGTAGCTGTACACTGGGACTGTGAGGGGCTGTAGCTGTTACTGACACTGTGAGGGGCTGTAGCTGTTACTGGGACTGTGAGGAGCTGTAGCTGTTACTGGGACTGTAAGGGGCTGTAGCTGTTACTGGGACTGTGAGGGGCTGTAGCTGTTACTGGGACTGTGAGGGGCTGTAGCTGTTACTGGGACTGAAAGGGGTTGTAGCTGTTACTGGGACTGTGAGGGGCTGTAGCTGTTACTGGGACTGTAAGGGGTTGTAGCTGTTACTGGGACTGTAAGGGGCTGTAGCTGTTACTGGGACTGTAGGGGCTGTAGCTGTTACTGGGACTGTAAGGGGCTGTAGCTGTTACTGGGACTGTGAGGGGCTGTAGCTGTTACTGGGACTGTGAGTGGCTGTAGCTGTACTCTGGGACTGTAGGGGCTGTAGCTGTATACTGGGACTGTGAGGGGCTGTAGCTGTACACTGGGACTGTAGGGGCTGTAGCTGTTATTGGGACTGTGAGGGGCTGTAACTGTACACTGGGACTGTAGGGGCTGTAGCTGTACACTGGGACTGTAGGGGCTGTAGCTGTTACTGGGACTGTAGGGGCTGTAGCTGTTACTGGGACTGTGAGGGGCTGTAGCTGTACACTGGGACTGTAGGGGCTGTAGCTGTACACTGGGACTGTAGCGGCTGTAGCTGTTACTGGGACTGTGAGGGGTTGTAGCTGTTACTGGGACTGTGAGAGGCTATAGCTGTACACTGATCCCACGGCCGGTTATAGGGATCAGAGCCTGATTGTAAACAGACTGACCAGTGACCACTCTGCTCTGAGACTGTGATGGGCTGTAGCTGTTACTGCGACTGTGAGGGGCTGTAGTTGTTACTGGGACTGTTAGGGGCTGTAGCTGTTACTGGGACTGTGAGGGGCTGTAGCTGTTACTGGGACTGTGAGGGGCTGTAGCTCTTACTGGGACTGTGAGGGGCTGTAGCTGTTACTGGGACTGTGAGGGGCTGTAGCTGTTACTGGGACTGTGAGGGGCTGTACACTGGGACTGTACAGGGCTGTAGCTGTTACTGGGACTGTGAGGGGCTGTAAGTGTTACTGGGACTGTGTGGGGCTGTACACTGGGACTGTAAGGGGCTGTAGCTGTGACTGGGACTGTGAGGGGCTGTAGCTGTTACTGGGACTGTGAGGGGCTGTAGCTGTACACTGGGACTGTACAGGGCTGTAGCTGTTACTGGGACTGTGAGGGGCTGTAAGTGTTACTAGGACTGTAAGGGGCTGTAGCTGTTACTGGGACTGTGAGGGGCTGTAACTGTACACTGGGACTGTGAGGGGCTGTAACTGTTACTAGGACTGTAGGGGATGTAGCTGTAACTAGGACTGTAATGGGCTGTAGCTGTACACTGAGACTGTAAGGGGCTGTAGCTGTACACTGGGACTGTGAGGGGCTGTAGCTGTTACTGACACTGTGAGGGGCTGTAGCTGTTACTGGGACTGTGAGGAGCTGTAGCTGTTACTGGGACTGTAAGGGGCTGTAGCTGTTACTGGGACTGTGAGGGGCTGTAGCTGTTACTGGGACTGTGAGGGGCTGTAGCTGTTACTGGGACTGAAAGGGGTTGTAGCTGTTACTGGGACTGTGAGGGGCTGTAGCTGTTACTGGGACTGTAAGGGGTTGTAGCTGTTACTGGGACTGTAAGGGGCTGTAGCTGTTACTGGGACTGTAGGGGCTGTAGCTGTTACTGGGACTGTAAGGGGCTGTAGCTGTTACTGGGACTGTGAGGGGCTGTAGCTGTTACTGGGACTGTGAGTGGCTGTAGCTGTACTCTGGGACTGTAGGGGCTGTAGCTGTATACTGGGACTGTGAGGGGCTGTAGCTGTACACTGGGACTGTAGGGGCTGTAGCTGTTATTGGGACTGTGAGGGGCTGTAACTGTACACTGGGACTGTAGGGGCTGTAGCTGTACACTGGGACTGTAGGGGCTGTAGCTGTTACTGGGACTGTAGGGGCTGTAGCTGTTACTGGGACTGTGAGGGGCTGTAGCTGTACACTGGGACTGTAGGGGCTGTAGCTGTACACTGGGACTGTAGGGGCTGTAGCTGTTACTGGGACTGTGAGGGGTTGTAGCTGTTACTGGGACTGTGAGAGGCTATAGCTGTACACTGATCCCACGGCCGGTTATAGGGATCCGAGCCTGATTGTAAACAGACTGACCAGTGACCACTCTGCTCTGAGACTGTGATGGGCTGTAGCTGTTACTGCGACTGTGAGGGGCTGTAGTTGTTACTGGGACTGTTAGGGGCTGTAGCTGTTACTGGGACTGTGAGGGGCTGTAGCTGTTACTGGGACTGTGAGGGGCTGTAGCTCTTAATGTGACTGTGAGGGGCTGTAGCTGTTACTGGGACTGTGAGGGGCTGTAGCTGTTACTGGGACTGTGAGGGGCTGTAGCTGTTACTGGGACTGTGAGGGGCTGTAGCTGTTACTAGGACAGTTAGGTGCTGTAGCTGTTACTGGGACTGTGAGGGGCTGTAGCTGTTACTGGGACTGTGAGGGGCTGTAGCTGTTACTGGGACGGTGAGGGGCTGTAGCTGTTACTGGGACTGTGAGGGGCTGTAGCTGTTACTGGGACTGTGAGGTGCTGTAGCTGTTACTGGGACTGTGAGGGGCTGTAGCTGTACACAGAGACTGTTAGGGGCTGTAGCTGTACACTGGGACCGTGAGGGGCTGTAGCTGTTACTGGGACTGTGAGGGGCTGTAGCTGTTACTGGGACTTTGAGGGGCTGTAGCTGTACACTGGGACTGTGAGTGGCTGTAGCTGTTACTATGACTGTAGGGGATGTAGCTGTTACTGGGACTGTCGGGGCTGTAGCTGTACACTGGGACTGTGAGGGGCTGTAGCTGTTACTGTGACTGTAGGGGCTGTAGCTGTTACTGGGACTGTAGGGGCTGTAGCTGTACATTGGGACTGTAGGGGCTGTAGCTGTTACTGGGACTGTGAGGGGCTGTAGCTGTTTCTGGGACTGTAGGGGCTGTAGCTGTACACTGGGACTGTGAGGGGCTGTAGCTGTCACTGGGACTGTAGAGGCTGTAGCTGTACACTGAGACTGTGAGGGGCTAGCTGTTACTGGGACTATTAGGGGCTGTAGCTGTACACTGGGACTGTGAGTAGTTGTAGCTGTTACTGGGACTGTAAGAGGCTGTAGCTGTTACTGGGACTGTGTGGGGCTGTACACTGGGACTGTAAGGGGCTGTAGATGTGACTGGGACTGTGAGGGGCTGTAACTGTTACTGGGACTGTAAGAGGCTGTAGCTGTTACTGGGACTGTGTGGGGCTGTAGCTGTTACTGGGACTGTGTGGGGCTGTACACTGGGACTGTAAGGGGCTGTAGCTGTGACTGGGACTGTGAGGGGCTGTAGCTGTTACTGGGACTGTGAGGGGCTGTAGCTGTACACTGGGACTGTACAGGGCTGTAGCTGTTACTGGGACTGTGAGGGGCTGTAACTGTACACTTGGACTGTGAGGGGCTGTAACTGTTACTAGGACTGTAGGGGATGTAGCTGTAACTAGGACTGTAATGGGCTGTAGCTGTACACTGAGACTGTAAGGGGCTGTAGCTGTACACTGGGACTGTGAGGGGCTGTAGCTGTTACTGACACTGTGAGGGGCTATAGCTGTTACTGGGACTGTAGGGGCTGTAGCTGTACACTGGGACTGTAGGGGCTGTAGCTGTTACTGGGACTGTAGGGGCTGTAGCTGTTACTGGGACTGTAGGGGCTGTAGCTGTACACTGGGACTGTAGGGGCTGTAGCTGTTACTGGGACTGTAGGGGATGTAGCTGTTACTGGGACTGTCGGGGCTGTAGCTGTACACTGGGACTGTGAGGGGCTGTAGCTGTTACTGTGACTGTAGGGGCTGTAGCTGTTACTGGGACTGTAGGGGCTGTAGCTGTACATTGGGACTGTAGGGGCTGTAGCTGTTACTGGGACTGTGAGGGGCTGTAGCTGTTTCTGGGACTGTAGGGGCTGTAGCTGTACACTGGGACTGTGAGGGGCTGTAGCTGTCACTGGGACTGTAGAGGCTGTAGCTGTACACTGAGACTGTGAGGGGCTAGCTGTTACTGGGACTATTAGGGGCTGTAGCTGTACACTGGGACTGTGAGGAGTTGTAGCTGTTACTGGGACTGTAAGAGGCTGTAGCTGTTACTGGGACTGTGTGGGGCTGTACACTGGGACTGTAAGGGGCTGTAGCTGTGACTGGGACTGTGAGGGGCTGTAACTGTTACTGGGACTGTAAGAGGCTGTAGCTGTTACTGGGACTGTGTGGGGCTGTAGCTGTTACTGGGACTGTGTGGGGCTGTACACTGGGACTGTAAGGGGCTGTAGCTGTGACTGGGACTGTGAGGGGCTGTAGCTGTTACTGGGACTGTGAGGGGCTGTAGCTGTACACTGGGACTGTACAGGGCTGTAGCTGTTACTGGGACTGTGAGGGGCTGTAAGTGTTACTAGGACTGTAAGGGGCTGTAGCTGTTACTGGGACTGTGAGGGGCTGTAACTGTACACTGGGACTGTGAGGGGCTGTAGCTGTACACTGGGACTGTACAGGGCTGTAGCTGTTACTGGGACTGTGAGGGGCTGTAACTGTACACTGGGACTGTGAGGGGCTGTAACTGTTACTAGGACTGTAGGGGATGTAGCTGTAACTTGGACTGTAATGGGCTGTAGCTGTACACTGAGACTGTAAGGGGCTGTAGCTGTACACTGGGACTGTGAGGGGCTGTAGCTGTTACTGGGACTGTGAGTGGCTGTAGCTGTACACTGGGACTGTAGGGGCTGTAGCTGTATACTGGGACTGTGAGGGGCTGTAGCTGTACACTGGGACTGTAGGGGCTGTAGCTGTTACTGGGACTGTGAGGGGCTGTAACTGTACACTGGGACTGTAGGGGCTGTAGCTGTTACTGGGACTGTAGGGGCTGTAGCTGTTACTGGGACTGTAAGGGGCTGTAGCTGTTACTGGGACTGTGAGGGGCTGTAGCTGTTACTGGGACTGTGAGTGGCTGTAGCTGTACTCTGGGACTGTAGGGGCTGTAGCTGTATACTGGGACTGTGAGGGGCTGTAGCTGTACACTGGGACTGTAGGGGCTGTAGCTGTTATTGGGACTGTGAGGGGCTGTAACTGTACACTGGGACTGTAGGGGCTGTAGCTGTACAGTGGGACTGTAGGGGCTGTAGCTGTTACTGGGACTGTAGGGGCTGTAGCTGTTACTGGGACTGTGAGGGGCTGTAGCTGTACACTGGGACTGTAGGGGCTGTAGCTGTACACTGGGACTGTAGGGGCTGTAGCTGTTACTGGGACTGTGAGGGGTTGTAGCTGTTACTGGGACTGTGAGAGGCTATAGCTGTACACTGATCCCACGGCCGGTTATAGGGATCCGAGCCTGATTGTAAACAGACTGACCAGTGACCACTCTGCTCTGAGACTGTGATGGGCTGTAGCTGTTACTGCGACTGTGAGGGGCTGTAGTTGTTACTGGGACTGTTAGGGGCTGTAGCTGTTACTGGGACTGTGAGGGGCTGTAGCTGTTACTGGGACTGTGAGGGGCTGTAGCTCTTACTGGGACTGTGAGGGGCTGTAGCTGTTACTGGGACTGTGAGGGGCTGTAGCTGTTACTGGGACTGTGAGGGGCTGTAGCTGTTACTGGGACTGTGAGGGGCTGTACACTGGGACTGTACAGGGCTGTAGCTGTTACTGGGACTGTGAGGGGCTGTAAGTGTTACTGGGACTGTGTGGGGCTGTACACTGGGACTGTAAGGGGCTGTAGCTGTGACTGGGACTGTGAGGGGCTGTAGCTGTTACTGGGACTGTGAGGGGCTGTAGCTGTACACTGGGACTGTACAGGGCTGTAGCTGTTACTGGGACTGTGAGGGGCTGTAAGTGTTACTAGGACTGTAAGGGGCTGTAGCTGTTACTGGGACTGTGAGGGGCTGTAACTGTACACTGGGACTGTGAGGGGCTGTAACTGTTACTAGGACTGTAGGGGATGTAGCTGTAACTAGGACTGTAATGGGCTGTAGCTGTACACTGAGACTGTAAGGGGCTGTAGCTGTACACTGGGACTGTGAGGGGCTGTAGCTGTTACTGACACTGTGAGGGGCTGTAGCTGTTACTGGGACTGTGAGGAGCTGTAGCTGTTACTGGGACTGTAAGGGGCTGTAGCTGTTACTGGGACTGTGAGGGGCTGTAGCTGTTACTGGGACTGTGAGGGGCTGTAGCTGTTACTGGGACTGAAAGGGGTTGTAGCTGTTACTGGGACTGTGAGGGGCTGTAGCTGTTACTGGGACTGTAAGGGGTTGTAGCTGTTACTGGGACTGTAAGGGGCTGTAGCTGTTACTGGGACTGTAGGGGCTGTAGCTGTTACTGGGACTGTAAGGGGCTGTAGCTGTTACTGGGACTGTGAGGGGCTGTAGCTGTTACTGGGACTGTGAGTGGCTGTAGCTGTACTCTGGGACTGTAGGGGCTGTAGCTGTATACTGGGACTGTGAGGGGCTGTAGCTGTACACTGGGACTGTAGGGGCTGTAGCTGTTATTGGGACTGTGAGGGGCTGTAACTGTACACTGGGACTGTAGGGGCTGTAGCTGTACACTGGGACTGTAGGGGCTGTAGCTGTTACTGGGACTGTAGGGGCTGTAGCTGTTACTGGGACTGTGAGGGGCTGTAGCTGTACACTGGGACTGTAGGGGCTGTAGCTGTACACTGGGACTGTAGGGGCTGTAGCTGTTACTGGGACTGTGAGGGGTTGTAGCTGTTACTGGGACTGTGAGAGGCTATAGCTGTACACTGATCCCACGGCCGGTTATAGGGATCCGAGCCTGATTGTAAACAGACTGACCAGTGACCACTCTGCTCTGAGACTGTGATGGGCTGTAGCTGTTACTGCGACTGTGAGGGGCTGTAGTTGTTACTGGGACTGTTAGGGGCTGTAGCTGTTACTGGGACTGTGAGGGGCTGTAGCTGTTACTGGGACTGTGAGGGGCTGTAGCTCTTACTGGGACTGTGAGGGGCTGTAGCTGTTACTGGGACTGTGAGGGGCTGTAGCTGTTACTGGGACTGTGAGGGGCTGTAGCTGTTACTGGGACTGTGAGGGGCTGTAGCTGTTACTAGGACAGTTAGGTGCTGTAGCTGTTACTGGGACTGTGAGGGGCTGTAGCTGTTACTGGGACTGTGAGGGGCTGTAGCTGTTACTGGGACTGTGAGGGGCTGTAGCTGTTACTGGGACTGTGAGGGGCTGTAGCTGTTACTGGGACTGTGAGGTGCTGTAGCTGTTACTGGGACTGTGAGGGGCTGTAGCTGTACACGGAGACTGTTAGGGGCTGTAGCTGTACACTGGGACCGTGAGGGGCTGTAGCTGTTACTGGGACTGTGAGGGGCTGTAGCTGTTACTGGGACTTTGAGGGGCTGTAGCTGTACACTGGGACTGTGAGTGGCTGTAGCTGTTACTATGACTGTAGGGGATGTAGCTGTTACTGGGACTGTCGGGGCTGTAGCTGTACACTGGGACTGTGAGGGGCTGTAGCTGTTACTGTGACTGTAGGGGCTGTAGCTGTTACTGGGACTGTAGGGGCTGTAGCTGTACATTGGGACTGTAGGGGCTGTAGCTGTTACTGGGACTGTGAGGGGCTGTAGCTGTTTCTGGGACTGTAGGGGCTGTAGCTGTACACTGGGACTGTGAGGGGCTGTAGCTGTCACTGGGACTGTAGAGGCTGTAGCTGTACACTGAGACTGTGAGGGGCTAGCTGTTACTGGGACTATTAGGGGCTGTAGCTGTACACTGGGACTGTGAGTAGTTGTAGCTGTTACTGGGACTGTAAGAGGCTGTAGCTGTTACTGGGACTGTGTGGGGCTGTACACTGGGACTGTAAGGGGCTGTAGCTGTGACTGGGACTGTGAGGGGCTGTAACTGTTACTGGGACTGTAAGAGGCTGTAGCTGTTACTGGGACTGTGTGGGGCTGTAGCTGTTACTGGGACTGTGTGGGGCTGTACACTGGGACTGTAAGGGGCTGTAGCTGTGACTGGGACTGTGAGGGGCTGTAGCTGTTACTGGGACTGTGAGGGGCTGTAGCTGTACACTGGGACTGTACAGGGCTGTAGCTGTTACTGGGACTGTGAGGGGCTGTAAGTGTTACTAGGACTGTAAGGGGCTGTAGCTGTTACTGGGACTGTGAGGGGCTGTAACTGTACACTTGGACTGTGAGGGGCTGTAACTGTTACTAGGACTGTAGGGGATGTAGCTGTAACTAGGACTGTAATGGGCTGTAGCTGTACACTGAGACTGTAAGGGGCTGTAGCTGTACACTGGGACTGTGAGGGGCTGTAGCTGTTACTGACACTGTGAGGGGCTATAGCTGTTACTGGGACTGTAGGGGCTGTAGCTGTACACTGGGACTGTAGGGGCTGTAGCTGTTACTGGGACTGTAGGGGCTGTAGCTGTTACTGGGACTGTAGGGGCTGTAGCTGTACACTGGGACTGTAGGGGCTGTAGCTGTTACTGGGACTGTAGGGGATGTAGCTGTTACTGGGACTGTCGGGGCTGTAGCTGTACACTGGGACTGTGAGGGGCTGTAGCTGTTACTGGGACTGTAGGGGCTGTAGCTGTACATTGGGACTGTAGGGGCTGTAGCTGTTACTGGGACTGTGAGGGGCTGTAGCTGTTTCTGGGACTGTAGGGGCTGTAGCTGTACACTGGGACTGTGAGGGGCTGTAGCTGTCACTGGGACTGTAGAGGCTGTAGCTGTACACTGAGACTGTGAGGGGCTAGCTGTTACTGGGACTATTAGGGGCTGTAGCTGTACACTGGGACTGTGAGGAGTTGTAGCTGTTACTGGGACTGTAAGAGGCTGTAGCTGTTACTGGGACTGTGTGGGGCTGTACACTGGGACTGTAAGGGGCTGTAGCTGTGACTGGGACTGTGAGGGGCTGTAACTGTTACTGGGACTGTAAGAGGCTGTAGCTGTTACTGGGACTGTGTGGGGCTGTAGCTGTTACTGGGACTGTGTGGGGCTGTACACTGGGACTGTAAGGGGCTGTAGCTGTGACTGGGACTGTGAGGGGCTGTAGCTGTTACTGGGACTGTGAGGGGCTGTAGCTGTACACTGGGACTGTACAGGGCTGTAGCTGTTACTGGGACTGTGAGGGGCTGTAAGTGTTACTAGGACTGTAAGGGGCTGTAGCTGTTACTGGGACTGTGAGGGGCTGTAACTGTACACTGGGACTGTGAGGGGCTGTAGCTGTACACTGGGACTGTACAGGGCTGTAGCTGTTACTGGGACTGTGAGGGGCTGTAACTGTACACTGGGACTGTGAGGGGCTGTAACTGTTACTAGGACTGTAGGGGATGTAGCTGTAACTTGGACTGTAATGGGCTGTAGCTGTACACTGAGACTGTAAGGGGCTGTAGCTGTACACTGGGACTGTAGGGGCTGTAGCTGTATACTGGGACTGTGAGGGGCTGTAGCTGTACACTGGGACTGTAGGGGCTGTAGCTGTTACTGGGACTGTGAGGGGCTGTAACTGTACACTGGGACTGTAGGGGCTGTAGCTGTTACTGGGACTGTGAGGGGCTGTAGCTGTTACTGACACTGTGAGGGGCTGTAGCTGTTACTGGGACTGTGAGGGGCAGTAGCTGTGACTGGGACTGTGAGGGGCTGTAGCTGTTACTGGGACTGTAAGAGGCTGTAGCTGTTACTGGGACTGTGAGGGGCTGTAGCTGTTACTGGGACTGTGTGGGGCTGTACACTGGGACTGTGCAGGGCTGTAGCTGTTACTGGGACTGTGAGGGGCTGTAAGTGTTACTGGGACTGTGTGGGGCTGTACACTGGGACTGTAAGGGGCTGTAGCTGTGACTGGGACTGTGAGGGGCTGTAGCTGTTACTGGGACTGTGAGGGGCTGTAGCTGTACACTGGGACTGTACAGGGCTGTAGCTGTTACTGGGACTGTGAGGGGCTGTAACTGTACACTGGGACTGTGAGGGGCTGTAAATGTTACTAGGACTGTAGGGGATGTAGCTGTAACTTGGACTGTAATGGGCTGTAGCTGTACACTGAGACTGTAAGGGGCTGTAGCTGTACACTGGGACTGTGAGGGGCTGTAGCTGTTACTGACACTGTGAGGGGCTGTAGCTGTTACTGGGACTGTGAGGGGCTGTAGCTGTTACTGGGACTGTAAGGGGCTGTAGCTGTTACTGGGACTGTAGGGGCTGTAGCTGTTACTGGGACTGTGAGGGGCTGTAGCTGTTACTGGGACTGAAAGGGGTTGTATCTGTTACTGGGACTGTGAGGGGCTGTAGCTGTTACTGGGACTGTAAGGGGCTGTAGCTGTTACTGGGACTGTAGGGGCTGTAGCTGTTACTGGGACTGTAAGGGGCTGTAGCTGTTACTGGGACTGTGAGGGGCTGTAGCTGTTACTGGGACTGTGAGTGGCTGTAGCTGTACACTGGGACTGTAGGGGCTGTAGCTGTATACTGGGACTGTGAGGGGCTGTAGCTGTACACTGGGACTGTAGGGGCTGTAGCTGTTACTGGGACTGTAGGGGCTGTAGCTTTTACTGAGACTGTGAGGGGCTGTAGCTGTTACCTGGACTGTAGGGTCTGTAGCTGTACACTGGGACTGTGAGGGGCTGTAGCTGTTACTGGGACTGTAGAGGCTGTAGCTGTACACTGAGACTGTGAGGGGCTAGCTGTTACTGGGATTGTGAGGAGTTGTAGCTGTTACTGGGACTGTAAGAGGCTGTAGCTGTTACTGGGACTGTGTGGGGCTGTACACTGGGACTGTAAGGGGCTGTAGCTGTGACTGGGACTGTGAGGGGCTGTAGCTGTTACTGGGACTGTGTGGGGCTGTACACTGCGACTGTAAGGGGCTGTAGCTGTGACTGGGACTGTGAGGGGCTGTAGCTGTTACTGGGACTGTGAGGGGCTGTAGCTGTACACTGGGACTGTACAGGGCTGTAGCTGTTACTGGGACTGTGAGGGGCTGTAAGTGTTACTAGGACTGTAAGGGGCTGTAGCTGTTACTGGGACTGTGAGGGGCTGTAACTGTACACTGGGACTGTGAGGGGCTGTAACTGTTACTAGGACTGTAGGGGATGTAGCTGTAACTAGGACTGTAATGGGCTGTAGCTGTACACTGAGACTGTAAGGGGCTGTAGCTGTACACTGGGACTTTGAGGGGCTGTAGCTGTTACTGACACTGTGAGGGGCTATAGCTGTTACTGGGACTGTAGGGGCTGTAGCTGTACACTGGGACTGTAGGGGCTGTAGCTGTTACTGGGACTGTAGGGGCTGTAGCTGTTACTGGGACTGTAGGGGCTGTAGCTGTTACTGGGACTGTGAGGGGCTGTAGCTGTTACTGACACTGTGAGGGGCTGTAGCTGTTAGTGGGACTGTGAGGGGCTGTAGCTGTTACTGGGACTGTAAGGGGCTGTAGCTGTTACTGGGACTGTAGGGGCTGTAGCTGTTACTGGGACTGTGAGGGGCTGTAGCTGTTACTGGGACTGAAAGGGGTTGTAGCTGTTACTGGGACTGTGAGGGGCTGTATCTGTTACTGGGACTGTAAGGGGCTGTAGCTGTTACTGGGACTGTAGGGGCTGTAGCTGTTACTTGGACTGTAAGGGGCTGTAGCTGTTACTGGGACTGTGAGGGGCTGTAGCTGTTACTGGGACTGTGAGTGGCTGTAGCTGTTACTGGGACTGTAGGGGCTGTAGCTGTATACTGGGACTGTGAGGGGCTGTAGCTGTACACTGGGACTGTAGGGGCTGTAGCTGTTACTGGGACTGTGAGGGGCTGTAACTGTACACTGGGACTGTAGGGGCTGTAGCTGTACACTGGGACTGTAGGGGCTGTAGCTGTTACTGGGACTGTAGGAGCTGTAGCTGTTACTGGGACTGTGAGGGGCTGTAGCTGTACACTGGGACTGTAGGGGCTGTAGCTGTACACTGGGACTGTAGGGGCTGTAGCTGTTACTGGGACGTGAGGGGTTGTAGCTGTTACTGGACTGTGAGAGGCTTTAGCTGTACACTGATCCCACGGCCGGTGATAGGGATACGAGCCTGATTGTAAACAGACTGACCAGTGACCACTCTGCTCTGAGACTGTGATGGGCTGTAGCTGTTACTGGGACTGTGAGGGGCTGTAGCTGTTACTGACACTGTGAAGGGCTGTAGATGTTACTGGGACTGTGAGGGGCAGTAGCTGTGACTGGGACTGTGAGGGGCTGTAGCTGTTACTGGGACTGTGTGGGGCTGTACACTGGGACTGTACAGGGCTGTAGCTGTTACTGGGACTGTAAGGGGCTGTAAGTGTTACTGGGACTGTGTGGGGCTGTACACTGGGACTGTAAGGGGCTGTAGCTGTGACTGGGACTGTGAGGGGCTGTAGCTGTTACTGGGACTGTGAGGGGCTGTAGCTGTACACTGGGACTGTACAGGGCTGTAGCTGTTACTGGGACTGTGAGGGGCTGTAAGTGTTACTAGGACTGTAAGGGGCTGTAGCTGTTACTGGGACTGTGAGGGGCTGTAACTGTACACTGGGACTGTGAGGGGCTGTAACTGTTACTAGGACTGTAGGGGATGTAGCTGTAACTAGGACTGTAATGGGCTGTAGCTGTACACTGAGACTGTAAGGGGCTGTAGCTGTACACTGGGACTGTGAGGGGCTGTAGCTGTTACTGACACTGTGAGGGGCTGTAGCTGTTACTGGGACTGTGAGGAGCTGTAGCTGTTACTGGGACTGTAAGGGGCTGTAGCTGTTACTGGGACTGTGAGGGGCTGTAGCTGTTACTGGGACTGTGAGGGGCTGTAGCTGCTACTGGGACTGAAAGGGGTTGTAGCTGTTACTGGGACTGTGAGGGGCTGTAGCTGTTACTGGGACTGTAAGGGGTTGTAGCTGTTACTGGGACTGTAAGGGGCTGTAGCTGTTACTGGGACTGTAGGGGCTGTAGCTATTACTGGGACTGTAAGGGGCTGTAGCTGTTACTGGGACTGTGAGGGGCTGTAGCTGTTACTGGGACTGTAAGGGGCTGTAGCTGTTACTGGGACTGTAGGGGCTGTAGCTGTTACTTGGACTGTAAGGGGCTGTAGCTGTTACTGGGACTGTGAGGGGCTGTAGCTGTTACTGGGACTGTGAGGGGCTGTAGCTGTTACTGGGACTGTAAGGGGCTGTAGCTGTTACTGGGACTGTAGGGGCTGTAGCTGTTACTGGGACTGTGAGGGGCTGTAGCTGTTACTGGGACTGAAAGGGGTTGTAGCTGTTACTGGGACTGTGAGGGGCTGTATCTGTTACTGGGACTGTAAGGGGCTGTAGCTGTTACTGGGACTATAGGGGCTGTAGCTGTTACTTGGACTGTAAGGGGCTGTAGCTGTTACTGGGACTGTGAGGGGCTGTAGCTGTTACTGGGACTGTGAGTGGCTGTAGCTGTTACTGGGACTGTAGGGGCTGTAGCTGTATACTGGGACTGTGAGGGGCTGTAGCTGTACACTGGGACTGTAGGGGCTGTAGCTGTTACTGGGACTGTGAGGGTCTGTAACTGTACACTGGGACTGTAGGGGCTGTAGCTGTACACTGGGACTGTAGGGGCTGTAGCTGTTACTGGGACTGTAGGAGCTGTAGCTGTTACTGGGACTGTGAGGGGCTGTAGCTGTACACTGGGACTGTAGGGGCTGTAGCTGTACACTGGGACTGTAGGGGCTGTAGCTGTTACTGGGACTGTGAGGGGTTGTAGCTGTTACTGGACTGTGAGAGGCTTTAGCTGTACACTGATCCCACGGCCGGTGATAGGGATACGAGCCTGATTGTAAACAGACTGACCAGTGACCACTCTGCTCTGAGACTGTGATGGGCTGTAGCTGTTACTGGGACTGTGAGGGGCTGTAGCTGTTACTGACACTGTGAGGGGCTGTAGCTGTTACTGGGACTGTGAGGGGCAGTAGCTGTGACTGGGACTGTGAGGGGCTGTAGCTGTTACTGGGACTGTGTGGGGCTGTACACTGGGACTGTACAGGGCTGTAGCTGTTACTGGGACTGTGAGGGGCTGTAAGTGTTACTGGGACTGTGTGGGGCTGTACACTGGGACTGTAAGGGGCTGTAGCTGTGACTGGGACTGTGAGGGGCTGTAGCTGTTACTGGGACTGTGAGGGGCTGTAGCTGTACACTGGGACTGTACAGGGCTGTAGCTGTTACTGGGACTGTGAGGGGCTGTAAGTGTTACTAGGACTGTAAGGGGCTGTAGCTGTTACTGGGACTGTGAGGGGCTGTAACTGTACACTGGGACTGTGAGGGGCTGTAACTGTTACTAGGACTGTAGGGGATGTAGCTGTAACTAGGACTGTAATGGGCTGTAGCTGTACACTGAGACTGTAAGGGGCTGTAGCTGTACACTGGGACTGTGAGGGGCTGTAGCTGTTACTGACACTGTGAGGGGCTGTAGCTGTTACTGGGACTGTGAGGAGCTGTAGCTTTTACTGGGACTGTAAGGGGCTGTAGCTGTTACTGGGACTGTGAGGGGCTGTAGCTGTTACTGGGACTGTGAGGGGCTGTAGCTGTTACTGGGACTGAAAGGGGTTGTAGCTGTTACTGGGACTGTGAGGGGCTGTAGCTGTTACTGGGACTGTAAGGGGTTGTAGCTGTTACTGGGACTGTAAGGGGCTGTAGCTGTTACTGGGACTGTAGGGGCTGTAGCTGTTACTGGGACTGTAAGGGGCTGTAGCTGTTACTGGGACTGTGAGGGGCTGTAGCTGTTACTGGGACTGTGAGTGGCTGTAGCTGTACTCTGGGACTGTAGGGGCTGTAGCTGTATACTGGGACTGTGAGGGGCTGTAGCTGTACACTGGGACTGTAGGGGCTGTAGCTGTTATTGGGACTGTAGGGGCTGTAGCTGTTACTGGGACTGTGAGGGGCTGTAGCTGTACACTGGGACTGTAGGGGCTGTAGCTGTACACTGGGACTGTAGGGGCTGTAGCTGTTACTGGGACTGTGAGGGGTTGTAGCTGTTACTGGGACTGTGAGAGGCTATAGCTGTACACTGATCCCACGGCCGGTTATAGGGATCCGAGCCTGATTGTAAACAGACTGACCAGTGACCACTCTGCTCTGAGACTGTGATGGGCTGTAGCTGTTACTGCGACTGTGAGGGGCTGTAGTTGTTACTGGGACTGTTAGGGGCTGTAGCTGTTACTGGGACTGTGAGGGGCTGTAGCTGTTACTGGGACTGTGAGGGGCTGTAGCTCTTACTGGGACTGTGAGGGGCTGTAGCTGTTACTGGGACTGTGAGGGGCTGTAGCTGTTACTGGGACTGTGAGGGGCTGTAGCTGTTACTGGGACTGTGAGGGGCTGTAGCTGTTACTAGGACAGTTAGGTGCTGTAGCTGTTACTGGGACTGTGAGGGGCTGTAGCTGTTACTGGGACTGTGAGGGGCTGTAGCTGTTACTGGGACTGTGAGGGGCTGTAGCTGTTACTGGGACTGTGAGGGGCTGTAGCTGTTACTGGGACTGTGAGGTGCTGTAGCTGTTACTGGGACTGTGAGGGGCTGTAGCTGTACACGGAGACTGTTAGGGGCTGTAGCTGTACACTGGGACCGTGAGGGGCTGTAGCTGTTACTGGGACTGTGAGGGGCTGTAGCTGTTACTGGGACTTTGAGGGGCTGTAGCTGTACACTGGGACTGTGAGTGGCTGTAGCTGTTACTATGACTGTAGGGGATGTAGCTGTTACTGGGACTGTCGGGGCTGTAGCTGTACACTGGGACTGTGAGGGGCTGTAGCTGTTACTGTGACTGTAGGGGCTGTAGCTGTTACTGGGACTGTAGGGGCTGTAGCTGTACATTGGGACTGTAGGGGCTGTAGCTGTTACTGGGACTGTGAGGGGCTGTAGCTGTTTCTGGGACTGTAGGGGCTGTAGCTGTACACTGGGACTGTGAGGGGCTGTAGCTGTCACTGGGACTGTAGAGGCTGTAGCTGTACACTGAGACTGTGAGGGGCTAGCTGTTACTGGGACTATTAGGGGCTGTAGCTGTACACTGGGACTGTGAGTAGTTGTAGCTGTTACTGGGACTGTAAGAGGCTGTAGCTGTTACTGGGACTGTGTGGGGCTGTACACTGGGACTGTAAGGGGCTGTAGCTGTGACTGGGACTGTGAGGGGCTGTAACTGTTACTGGGACTGTAAGAGGCTGTAGCTGTTACTGGGACTGTGTGGGGCTGTAGCTGTTACTGGGACTGTGTGGGGCTGTACACTGGGACTGTAAGGGGCTGTAGCTGTGACTGGGACTGTGAGGGGCTGTAGCTGTTACTGGGACTGTGAGGGGCTGTAGCTGTACACTGGGACTGTACAGGGCTGTAGCTGTTACTGGGACTGTGAGGGGCTGTAAGTGTTACTAGGACTGTAAGGGGCTGTAGCTGTTACTGGGACTGTGAGGGGCTGTAACTGTACACTGGGACTGTGAGGGGCTGTAACTGTTACTAGGACTGTAGGGGATGTAGCTGTAACTAGGACTGTAATGGGCTGTAGCTGTACACTGAGACTGTAAGGGGCTGTAGCTGTACACTGGGACTGTGAGGGGCTGTAGCTGTTACTGACACTGTGAGGGGCTATAGCTGTTACTGGGACTGTAGGGGCTGTAGCTGTACACTGGGACTGTAGGGGCTGTAGCTGTTACTGGGACTGTAGGGGCTGTAGCTGTTACTGGGACTGTAGGGGCTGTAGCTGTACACTGGGACTGTAGGGGCTGTAGCTGTTACTGGGACTGTAGGGGATGTAGCTGTTACTGGGACTGTCGGGGCTGTAGCTGTACACTGGGACTGTGAGGGGCTGTAGCTGTTACTGTGACTGTAGGGGCTGTAGCTGTTACTGGGACTGTAGGGGCTGTAGCTGTACATTGGGACTGTAGGGGCTGTAGCTGTTACTGGGACTGTGAGGGGCTGTAGCTGTTTCTGGGACTGTAGGGGCTGTAGCTGTACACTGGGACTGTGAGGGGCTGTAGCTGTCACTGGGACTGTAGAGGCTGTAGCTGTACACTGAGACTGTGAGGGGCTAGCTGTTACTGGGACTATTAGGGGCTGTAGCTGTTACTGGGACTGTAAGAGGCTGTAGCTGTTACTGGGACTGTGTGGGGCTGTACACTGGGACTGTAAGGGGCTGTAGCTGTGACTGGGACTGTGAGGGGCTGTAACTGTTACTGGGACTGTAAGAGGCTGTAGCTGTTACTGGGACTGTGTGGGGCTGTAGCTGTTACTGGGACTGTGTGGGGCTGTACACTGGGACTGTAAGGGGCTGTAGCTGTGACTGGGACTGTGAGGGGCTGTAGCTGTTACTGGGACTGTGAGGGGCTGTAGCTGTACACTGGGACTGTACAGGGCTGTAGCTGTTACTGGGACTGTGAGGGGCTGTAAGTGTTACTAGGACTGTAAGGGGCTGTAGCTGTTACTGGGACTGTGAGGGGCTGTAACTGTACACTGGGACTGTGAGGGGCTGTAACTGTTACTAGGACTGTAGGGGATGTAGCTGTAACTAGGACTGTAATGGGCTGTAGCTGTACACTGAGACTGTAAGGGGCTGTAGCTGTACACTGGGACTGTGAGGGGCTGTAGCTGTTACTGACACTGTGAGGGGCTGTAGCTGTTACTGGGACTGTAGGGGCTGTAGCTGTACACTGGGACTGTAGGGGCTGTAGCTGTTACTGGGACTGTGAGGGGCTATAGCTGTTACTGGGCCTGTGAGGGGCTGTAGCTGTTACTGGGACTGTAAGGGGCTGTAGCTGTTACAGGGACTGTAGGGGCTGTAGCTGTTACTGGGACTGTGAGGGGCTGTAGCTGTTACTGGGACTGTAAGGGGTTGTAGCTGTTACTGGGACTGTAGGGGCTGTAGCTGTTACTGGGACTGTAAGGGGTTGTAGCTGTTACTTTGACTGTAAGGGGCTGTAGCTGTTACTGGGACTGTAGGGGCTGTAGCTGTTACTGGGACTGTAAGGGGCTGTAGCTGTTACTGGGACTGTGAGGGGCTGTAGCTGTTACTGGGACTGTAAGAGGCTGTAGCTGTACACTGAGACTGTTAGGGGCTGTAGCTGTACACTGGGACTGTGAGGGGCTGTAACTGTTACTAGGACTGTAGGGGCTGTAGCTGTACACTGGGGGTGATGTGATGTGGCCATGCCATACACACATAGCAGCTGTCTGGAGGGGCCAGGGGGCTTTTACTGGGGGGGGGGGGTCAAACTCTCACACCTTTACTAGTTGTTACGACATGAGTGGGAGCACTAGGTGACTGAAGGGAGGGAGAGGAAGTGAGCGGTGTAGTTTTCTCCAGTTTTAGCGCCCCTTAGAGGGGTGGGGCGAGGCACAGGGGGCAAGGGGCAATGGCTGGATGGTCAGAGAGATGTGGAGCTGTGTGTGTGTGTGTGTGTGTGTGTGTGTGTGTGTGTGTGTGTGTGTGCGTTCGTGCGTGTTTGCGTGTGTGTGTGTGTGTGTGTGTGTGTGTGTGTGTGTGTTTGCGTGTGCGTGCGTGCGTGCGTGCGCGTGTTTGTGTATGTGTGTGTGTGTGTGTGTGTGTGTGTGCGCGCGCGTGCGTGCATGCGTGCGTGCGTGTGTGTGTGTGTGTGTGTGTGTGGTGTGTGTGTGTGTGTGTGTGCGTGTGTGTGTGTGTGTGTGTGTGTTTGTGTATGGCAGCGAGGGTGTTAAGCTGCACCCTTTGGGGATAATCAAAAGGTTCTCATGTTTCTACTGTAGCTGTTGTATCTCTTTCATCAGTCATTTCATGAACTCACTGATTCTATTATGGGGCTCAGTGTTATTCTTCTCAGAGTTTACATCTGCACATTTTCTGAGGTTTCCTTTTTATGAGCTGCAGAGCGAGACATACGCCCACATTTCTTTTGCAATCAAGTAGCTACACTGATCCTACAATAACAGATTGTATTCAGCCAACACACTGCACTTTTCTCAACCATAAATTACCCAGTCCAATAAATGACATACATATTAGGTAGTCAGCTTGTGTATCTAACCAATACTGGAGCTCTTTGAGAACCATAGATAGGGCTACTCGTTTGGCTTTGGCTAAAGGTGGAGTGGCGTAGTTCAGTGGGTGAGTAATGCACTGGTTCATTGGAAGGTGGTTGTGATTCATTTCACCTAAGAGCCAGCATACATATTTGATCAGCCATGATGCCTCTACTCAAGCGTCAGTGGTGATTGGTCCAATAACCTGTGCTCATTCTCCTGGAGTGTCAGTAGAGATGCAGTGTGGTTATTCTCCTAAGGAGTCTGTAGTGATTCCTGTGATTCATAGGGCTGGTGTGGTGTGCTGTGGGCAGAGTCATGCCATGTTCCAGAGAAGCCAGCTGTCATCAGACCAGAGAAAACCTCAACACAGTCAGCCAGCCACAGAGACCAGAGAAAACCTCAACACAGTCAGCCGGCCACAGAGACCAGAGAAAACCTAAACATAGTCAGCCGGCCACAGAGACCAGAGAAAACCTAAACATAGTCAGCCGGCCACAGAGAAAGAACCCTGCTTTGTTCTGAAGTATTGGCAGCACTCATATCATACACCATAATTAAATAAAGGTTCAATAAAAATACAAATTTAAGTGGCAATCAGCAGTAGAAACAATAATAAAGCACATCCCCGCTCCTTTTTTGGTAAAAAGCTGAGGAATGGGGCAGGTGAGATGTAACCACCCTAAAATTCATAGACAGAGCTATGGACGCAAGGACTGACCATCCATAATATCAAAATGATAGTTTTAACCATATTCTGAGGCAACTGTATATAGTGTTTGTTTACATTTACTTTGTTTACAAACATTGGAGTAAAACAAGCTTATATTTTGAGTTCTGATGGGGTATGACAGTTAAACTAAGCTCAAGTTCAATTCTTCAATAATCAACTGGTACAAAATATATGCTGCTGATTTCCCCTTTAAATAAGCACCTATGCTCTCTCTCCTTCTCTCTCCCTCTGTCCTCCTACCTTCCATTCTCTCTCTCCCTCTCTCTCCCTCTGTCCTCCTACCTTCCATTCTCTCTCTCCTTCTCTCTCCCTCTGTCCTCCTACCTTCCATTCTCTCTCTCCCTCTCTCTCCCTCTGTCCTCCTACCTTCCATTCTCTCTCTCCTTCTCTCTCCCTCTGTCCTCCTACCTTCCATTATCTCTCTCCTTCTCTCTCCCTCTGTCCTCTTCCCTTCCATTCTCTCTCTCCCTCTTTCCCTCTGTCCTCCCCCCTTCCATTCTCTCTCTCCCTCTCTCTCCCTCTGTCCTCCTACCTTCCATTCTCTCTCTCCCTCTCTCTCCCTCTGACATCCTGCCTTCCATTTTATCTCTCCCTCTCTCTCCTTCTGTCCTCCTAACTTCCATTCTCTCTCTCCCTCTCTCTCCCTAAGTCCTCCTACCTTCTATTCTCTCTCTCCTTCTATCTCCCTCTGTCCTCCTACCTTCCATTCTCTCTCTCCCTCTCTCTCCCTCTGTCCTCCTCCCTTCCATTCTCTCTCTCCCTCTTTCCCTCTGTCCTCCTCCCTTCCATTCTCTCTCTCCCTCTCTCTCCCTCTGTCCTCCTCCCTTCCATTCTCTCTCTCCCTCTCTCTCCCTCTGTCCTCCTCCCTTCCATTCTCTCTGTCCCTCTCTCTCCCTCTGTCCTCCTCCTGTCCATTATCTTTCTTTCTCCCTCTGTCCTCCTCCCTTCCATTCTCTATCTCCCTGTCATCTCCCTCTCTTTCCCTCTGTCCTCCTCCCTTCCATTCTCTCTCTCCCTGTCATCTCCCTCTCTCTCTCCCCCTTTATTCTTCCCACTATTTGACACACACCCTACACACTTTAACATGTACACATAGACAAAACAAATTAATACATTTTAATCTGTAGCATCTTTTCAATGTATAAGCTATGTTGTGTTACGTTTATAAGGGATTCTTTCACCCATTGGGTGGAAGGAATGTGGAAGGAAATACAAACCTGGAAGAGATGGATAACAACATCAAGAGCAGTGGAGTGAGAACATTAATTTCAGATGGCCCAGGAATGGCAGAATTGGTACTGCATGTTGTTTTGCATGACCGACCGACCTGGGCCATTCCTGGGCCATCTGAAATTAATGTTCCTACTCCACTGCTCTTGATGTTGTTATCCATCTCTTCCAGGTTTGTATTTCCTCCCACATTCTTGTGCTTCACCGCCGCATGGGTGAAAGACTCCCTTATAAACGTATTACAACATAGCTTATACACACACACAGCCGTCTCATGTTCGCAGGTCCCTGTGTTGTAAAGTTTAAGTGTTTTTGACACGGCTAGAGGGCAGAGAGGCAGAGAGACGGAGAGGCAGAGAGGCAGAGAGGCAGAGAGGCAGAGAGACGGAGAGGCGGAGAGGCGGAGAGGCAGAGAGGCAGAGAGGCGGAGAGGAGGAGAGGCGGAGAGGCGGAGAGGCGGAGAGACGGAGAGGCAGAGAGACAGAGAGGCAGAGAGGCGGAGAGGCGGAGAGGCGGAGAGGCGGAGAGGCGGAGAGGCGGAGAGGAGGAGAGGAGGAGAGGCGGAGAGGCGGAGAGACGGAGAGGCGGAGAGGCAGAGAGGCGAAGAGGCAGAGAGGCAGAGTAGTGAAAGTGTTGATGGGGCTGAAGTCTGAAACCCCGAAACCCAAATCTGACACTAAATACTTTTTCCATGCCACCTCTCACCCAACCGCCTTGTCTCTCTTTCTCTCCCCCACCCAAAACTGTCTTTCTCCTCCTCCACAACTCCCCAGCTGCTGCACCTCACTGTCTGATACATACAGTGCCTTGCGAAAGTATTCGGCCCCCTTGAACTTTGCGACCTTTTGCCACATTTCAGGCTTCAAACATAAAGATATAAAACTGTATTTTTTTGTGAAGAATCAACAACAAGTGGGACACAATCATGAAGTGGAATGACATTTATTGGATATTTCAAACTTTTTTAAGGTTAACAAATCAAAAACTGAAAAATTGGGCGTGCAAAATTATTCAGCCCCTTTACTTTCAGTGCAGCAAACTCTCTCCAGAAGTTCAGTGAGGATCTCTGAATGATCCAATGTTGACCTAAATGACTAATGATGATAAATACAATCCACCTGTGTGTAATCAAGTCTCCGTATAAATGCACCTGCACTGTGATAGTCTCAGAGGTCCGTTAAAAGTGCAGAGAGCATCATGAAGAACAAGGAACACACCAAGCAGGTCCGAGATACTGTTGTGAAGAAGTTTAAAGCCGGATTTGGATACAAAAAGATTTCCCAAGCTTTAAACATCCCAAGGAGCACTGTGCAAGCGATAATATTGAAATGGAAGGAGTATCAGACCACTGCAAATCTACCAAGACCTGGCCGTCCCTCTAAACTTTCAGCTCATACAAGGAGAAGACTGATCAGAAATGCAGCCAAGAGGCCCATGATCACTCTGGATGAACTGCAGAGATCTACAGCTGAGGTGGGAGACTCTGTCCATAGGACAACAATCAGTCGTATATTGCACAAATCTGGCCTTTATGGAAGAGTGGCAAGAAGAAAGCCATTTCTTAAAGATATCCATAAAAAGTGTTGGTTAAAGTTTGCCACAAGCCACCTGGGAGACACACCAAACATGTGGAAGAAGGTGCTCTGGTCAGATGAAACCAAAATTGAACTTTTTGGCAACAATGCAAAACGTTATGTTTGGCGTAAAAGCAACACAACTGAACACACCATCCCCACTGTCAAACATGGTGGTGGCAGCATCATGGTTTGGGCCTGCTTTTCTTCAGCAGGGACAGGGAAGATGGTTAAAATTGATGGGAAGATGGATGGAGCCAAATACAGGACCATTCTGGAAGAAAACCTGATGGAGTCTGCAAAAGACCTGAGACTGGGACGGAGATTTGTCTTCCAACAAGACAATGATCCAAAACATAAAGCAAAATCTACAATGGAATGGTTCAAAAATAAACATATCCAGGTGTTAGAATGGCCAAGTCAAAGTCCAGACCTGAATCCAATCGAGAATCTGTGGAAAGAACTGAAAACTGCTGTTCACAAATGCTCTCCATCCAACCTCACTGAGCTCGAGCTGTTTTGCAAGGAGGAATGGGAAAAAATGTCAGTCTCTCGATGTGCAAAACTGATAGAGACATACCCCAAGCGACTTACAGCTGTAATCGCAGCAAAAGGTGGCGCTACAAAGTATTAACTTAAGGGGGCTGAATAATTTTGCACGCCCAATTTTTCAGTTTATGATTTGTTAAAAAAGTTTGAAATATCCAATAAATGTCGTTCCACTTCATGATTGTGTCCCACTTGTTGTTGATTCTTCACAAAAAAATACAGTTTTATATCTTTATGTATGAAGCCTGAAATGTGGCAAAAGGTCGCAAAGTTCAAGGGGGCCGAATACTTTCGCAAGGCACTGTATATTCCTTGTCACTGGTCTGTTTGGACCATCATAAATCTCATAAATCACATGAACCTGTTTGGGATAGGGGCAGCATTTTCACGCTCGGATATAAAGCGTTCCCAGAGTAAACTTCCTGCTACTCAGGCCCAGAAGCTAATATATGCATAGTATTAGTAATATTGGATAGAAATCACTCTGAAGTTTCTAAAACTGTTTGAATGATGTCTGTGAGTATAACAGAACTCATATGGCAGGCGAAAACCTAAGAAAAATCCAACCAGGAAGTGGGAAATCTGAGGTTAGTAATTTTTCAACTCATTGCCTATCTAATATACAGTGTCTATGGGGTCATATTGCACTTCCTAATGCTTCTACTAGATGTCAACAGTCTTTAGAACGTTTTTTGAGGCTTCTACTGTGAAGTGGGGGCGAATAAATAGCTGATTCAACCAGAGGCCTGCCAGAGTGCCATGAGCTGATCACGCGCACACACGTGAGAGCGACCTGCGTTCCATTGCAATTCTAAAGACAAAGGAATTCTCCGGTTGGAACATTATTGAAGATTTATGTTAAAACTCACATCGTGAGTTTGGATTTGTTTACCAAACGCGCTAACAAAAGGAGGTATTTGGACATAAATGATGGACTTTATCGAACAAAACAAACATTTATTGTGGAACTGGGATTCCTGGGAGTGCATTCTGATGAAGATCATCAAAGGTTAGTGATTAATTGTATCTCTATTTCTGCTTTTTGTGACTCCTCTCTTTGGCTGGAAAATGGCTGTGTGGGTTTTTGTGACTAGGCTCTGGCCTAACATAATCGTATGGTGTGCTTTCGCTGTAAAGCCTTTTTGAAATCGGACACGATGGGTAGATTAACAAGAAGTGTATCTTTAATTTGGTATTTGCACTTGTGAATGTATGAAAGTTACATATTTCTAAAAAATGTTTTTGAATTTCGCACTCTGCCTTTTCAGTGGAATGTTGTCGAGGGGTTCCGCTAGCGGAGGCAAAATAGGCTAAATAAATAGGTCAGAGCCCCTGAGTCAGAGAGAGAGGGAGCCAGAGGTTTGTTTCCCATTCCTTCTCTTCTGCATCCTGTCCTGTCAGCCATACTGGTGTATTTCATGGCAATGTGGGATGCAGAGGGCTGACATAGTGAGAGAGAGGGATTCCTGTGTGACAGACAGGGGACAAATGAGCCACAGCCTTCACCTCACACACATGCATTGATCCAGGGTCAGTTACACTGTCTCATTTATCAACCGCATGTACATTACTTCCTAAATTCTGGCATATGTGGAGATTCAACATATACACATGTTTTCATTGACAAATCAGAGCCATGCTCCAAACCCGCCTGGAAAACGTCCTCAATTCACCTTTATGGTAACGTAAACACCCTCATTTGCTGTATGATTTGGAAATGTTGAAACTGGGCCATGTCTGATTCTAAAAGAAAGCACAATGGTAAATTGGATCACATTTCTATAGAGGTGTGGTCAGAGTTTTTCCTTCTTTTGCAGTGAGTTTTTCAAACAACAAATGCATGGTGCCTATAGCAACTGATGCTTGATTGTCTATTCAAATGTTTTACAAATAAATGCTACAGTCCACACTAAGCAAAATACAAATTGTTGTTCAATATTTTTGTCAATAGATGTTTGTGTTTCTATCTTCTATCAACGTGATCAAGACTAAGGAGATGATTGTGGACTACAGGAAAAGGACGACCGAGCACGCCCCCATTCTCATCGACGGGGCTGTAGTGGAACAGGTTGAGAACTTCAAGCCCCTTGGTGTCCACATCACCAAAAACGAACACAGTCAAAACACTCCAAGACAGTCGTGAAGAAGACACGATAAATTCTATTCCCCCTCAGGAGACTTAATTAAAAGATTTGGCATGGGTCCTCAGATCCTCAAAAGGTTCTACAGCTGCACCATCGAGAGCATCCTGACGTGTTTCTCCCTGCCCCAGGAATACAATGGGAAGGCTGCAAACTGCCAGCGGGTCCTTCTTTAACTGGACCTATTCCTGGCCTCCATCCATCCGGCTCCGTCGGGCCGTGAGAGGGTGTCCGCCCTCGTCTCGTGTCTCACCGGGAAAGACCTGGAATGGGCCAACGGCGTGTGGAGAGAGGGAGATGCCGCGTTGGACCAGTTTGAGGAGTTCTCCCGGTGTTTCTGGGCAGTCTTCAACCACCCGCCCGAGGGTAGAGCGGCGGGTGACCACCTCTTCCATTTGAGGTAGGAGACGAGGAGCGCCCAGGAGTTCGCCCTGGAGTTTAGGACCCTGGCTGCCGGCGCGGGATGGAGCGACAGGGCCCTGATCGACCACTACTGCTGCAATCTGCGCGAGGACGTCCATCGGGAGTTGGCCTGCAGAGACACCACCCTCACGTTTGACCAGCTGGTGGGCTTGTTTGACCCATTTTATGTATTGTTCTGTTGACGGGGGTTTATGTGTTATTAAACAACACCGTTGTAAATCAGTTTTCGCTCTCCTGCGCCTGACTTCTCTGTCGCCAGTACGCACCTCACTACAAGGGCTTGTAAGTAAGCATTTCACTGTAAGGTACACTTGTTGTATTCGGCGCATTTGACAAATACAATTAGACTTGATTTGATTTGAGATGAAATAGGCTACGATGTCGTGCTCCTATCCCACAGCAATACTGCAGCCTACCCATGCTGTCTGGCTACGGGTCTATTTACTTTCCAGCATGCTTGGATAAATAGTATCCTAATATTTGTTGTGTAGTGTGGAATAAACCAGTCATGTCAGTAAATATGATTATGATTTCGACCCATATTATAAGACTCAAAGAAACATATTAGGCTACATGCTGCTTTACAATCTCCTTACCGAGGGCAAATGCATCTGTTATTTCACTAGGCCAACATTTGAACGTTTTATTAGCCTACCATTGTTATCATTCCTGTGCAGCAAACACCTCAATTTCCCTAAAAATACAATATTTGCTTGCAATACAATTGATCAACCACTAATGGTTGTGCCTATATCGTCTGAGATTTGAGAGTTCAAGTTCGTGGAGAGTTCAAGTTCAAAATGGATAAATTCCAGCCTTTATGGGAAAATCGTTGCATGCAAGGAACCAGCCTAGAATCCAATGGAGTGGTAGTTGTCTATAATACGGTTTGTGAATAGGTACAGCATGTAGTGGTGTAAATTAGGGGGAACCCCCACCTGGTACTGAGAATGAACCTATTGGAGGAGGTAAAGTAATATAGCTTCCCATTGGCATTAAGGCTGCCCCCAGATTCTTCTTTTTAGGGTAGCATTGGAAACCAGTATGGTTAGAAGCCCTTGCCTGGCATGGTGCAGTAGCTATACAGTTAGTTATTGTTCGCAGTGTGGGAACGTGATGAGGTGCACCGTTATCACACCATCCTGCCTCTACAGCTGTGTGAAGGCCACCTGCCCTAACCTCATTACTCTAAGGTAGATGGAGGGAGGACGAGGGAGGAGGAGGGAGGGAGAGAGGTGGGTGTATGAGCAGAGAAGGAATTTACTGCTCCTAAAGCATGGTAGTAGAAGCCTGGACTAGAGGACAGGAGTTAATGGTTGATTGGAGCTTGTCTGAGACATGCTGTATGATCTATGATCCGATGTTATACTGTATTTCTGTGTTGTTGCATGGTCCATGAACTATGACTATGAACCTCACACACACAGCACAAACATTCTAGATCAGTTTGACTTTTCGCATGTTAAATTGTAAAAGCAGTTGTCTTCACTACACTCCCTACAACTCACTTCTCCAAGCCTAGGTGATACAGTAATCAGTACCACTTGTTGCTCCCACTATGCACCTAGAAGCCGGCATTTTAAAATAAATATATATATTTCACCTTTATTTAACCAGGTAGGCTAGTTGAGAACAAGTTCTCATTTACAACTGCGACCTGGCCAAGATAAAGCAAAGCAGTGCGACACAAACAACAACACAGAGTTACACATGGAATAAACAAGAGTACAGTCAATAACACAATAGAAAAAGAGAAAGTCTACATATAGTGTGTGCAAATGGCGTGAGGAGGTAAGGCAATAAATAGGCCATAAGTAGCAAAGTAATTACAGTTCAGCAAATTAACATTGGAGTGATAGATGAGCAGATGTTGATGTGCAAGTAGAAATACTGGTGTGCAAAATATCAGAAAAGTAAATAAAAACCATATGGGGATGAGGTAGGTAGATTGGATGGGCTATTTACAGATGGGCTATGTACAGCTGCAGCGATTGTTTAGCTGCTCAGACAGCTGATGTTTAAAGTTAGTGAGGGAAATATAAGTCTCCAGCTTCAGCAATTTTTGCAATTCGTTCCAGTCATTGGCAGCAGAGAACTGGAAGGAAAGGTGGCCAAAGGAGGTGTTGGCTTTGGGGACGACCAGTGAGATATACCTGCTGGACCATGCTATGGGTGGGTGTTGTTATCGTGACCAGTGAGCTGAGATAAGGTAGAGCTTTACCTAGCATAGACTTATAGATGACCTAGAGCCAGTGGGTCTGGCGACGAATATGTAGCGAGGGCCAGCCGACGAGAGCATACAGGTCGCAGTGGTGGGTGGTATAAGGGGCTTTGGTGACAAACGGGTGGCACTGTGATAGACTGCATCCAGTTTGCTGAGTAGAGTATTGGAACCTATTTTGTAAATGACATCGCCGAATTCGAGGATCGGTAGCATAGTCAGTTTTATGGCAGCGTGAGTGAAGGAGGCTTTGTTGTGAAGTAGGAAGCCGATTCTAGATTTAATTTTGGATTGGAGATGTTTAATATGAGTCTGGAAGGAGAGTTTACAGTCTAGCCAGACACCTAGATATTTGTAGTTGTCCACGTATTCTAATTCATCACTAGTAGTGATGCTAGTCGGGAGGGCAGGTGCAGGCAGCTGTGAGGTGTTGGTGAATGGAAAAATGCGGAGTCAGGCGCAGGACACAGATATGAGTAATAATCCGATAATTTACTCAAAAATAGAAGTAATGTTCCAATAAGGAAAAACATATTATCCCAGAGCACAAAACACGAACCCACATGACAAACAATAACGCACAAAACAGAGAGGGAAGCCAGAGGGTTAAATAAGGAACATTAATTATTAATGGAATAGAAACCAGGTGTGTATAATTAAGACAAAACAGAACGAAAATGAAACATGGATCGGTGGTGACGAGAAAGCCTGTGACATCGATCGCCGAATGCCGCCCGAACAAGGAGAGGGACCAACTTCGGCCGAAGTCGTGACAGCAGCGAACGGTTGAAAAGCATGCATTTGGTTTTATTAGCGTTTAAGAGCAGTTGGAGGCCACGGAAGGAGTGTTGTATGGCATTGAAGCTCGTTTGGAGGTTAGTTATCAGTGTCCAAAGAAGGGTCAGATGTATACAGAATGGTGTCGTCTGCGTAGAGGTAGATCAGGGAATCACCTGCAGCAAGAGCGACATCGTTGATATATACAGAGAAAATAGTCAGCCTGAGAATTGAACCATGCGGTACCCCCATAGAGACTGCCAGAGGTCTGGACAACAGGCCCTCCCATTTGACACATGGAACTCTGTCTAAGAAGTAGCTGGTGAACCAGGGTAGGCAGTCATTTGAGAAACCAAGGCTGTTGAGTCTGCCGATAAGGATACGGTGATTGACAGAGTCGAAAGCCTTGCCAGGTCGATGAAGACAGCTGCACAGTACTGTCTTTTATCAATGGTGGTTATGATATTGTTTAGTACCTTGAGCGTGGCTGAGGTGCACCCGTGACCAGCTCGGAAACCGGATTGCACAGTGGAGAAGGTACGGTGGGATTCGAAATGGTCAGTGATCTGTTTCTTAACTTGGCTTTCGAAGACTTTAGAAAGGCAGGGCAGGATGGATATAGGTATATAACATTTTGGGTCTAGAGTGTCACCCCCTTTGAAGAGGGGGATGACCGCGGCAGCTTTCTAATCTTTAGGGAACTCAGACGATACGAAAGAGAGGTTGAACAGACTGGTAATAGGGGTTGCAACGGCAGCAGATCATTTTAGAAAGAGAGTGCCCAGATTGTCTAGCCCAGCTGATTTGTATGGGTCCAGGTTTTGCAGCTCTTTCAGAACATCTGCTATCTGGATTTGGGTGAAGGAGAAGCTGGGGAGGCTTGGGCAAGTAGCTGCGGAGCTGTTGGCCGGGGTTGGGGTAGCTAGGAGGAAAGCATGGCCAGCCGTAGAGAAATGCTTATTGAAATTCTCGATTATCGTGGATTTTTCAGTGGTGACCATGTTACCTAGCCTCAGTGCAGTGGGCAGCTGGGAGGAGGTGCTCTTATTCTCCATGGACTTTACAGTGTCCCAAAACGTATTGAAGTTAGATCTACAGGATGCACATTTCTGTTTAAAAAAGCTAGCCTTTGCTTTCCTGACTGACTGCGTGTATTGGTTCCTGATTTCCCTGAAAAGTTCCATATCGCGGGAGACTATTCGATGCTAGTGCAGTCGGCCACAGGATGTTTTTGTGCTGGTCGAGGGCAGTCAGGTCTGGAGTGAACCAAGGGTGAACCATCTGTTCTTAGTTTTACATTTTTTGAAAGGGGCATTCGTTTTTAAGATGGTGAGGAAATTACTTTTAAAGAACGACCAGGCATCCTCGACTGACGGGATGAGGTCAGTATCCTTCCAGGATACCCGGGCCAGGTCGATTAGAAAGGCCTGCTCGCAGAAGCATTTGACAGTGGTGAGTGGGTGGTCGTTTGACCGCGGAGCCATGGCGGATGCAGGCAATGAGGCAGTGATCGCTGAGATCCTGATTGAAAACAGCAGAGGTGTATTTGGAGTGCAAGTTGGTCAGGATAATATCTATGAGGGTGCCCATGTTTACGGATTTAGGGTTTTACCTGGTGGGTTCCTTGATCATTTGTGTGAGATTAAGGGCATCTATCTTAGATTGTAGGACTGCCGGGGTGTTAAGCATATCCCAGGTTAGGTCACCTAGCAGAACGAACTCTGAAGATAGATGGGGTGCAATCATTTCACATATGGTGTCCAGGGCACAGCTGGGAGCTGAGGGGGATCTATAACAGGCGGCAACAGTGAGAGACTTATTTCTGGAGAGATTCATTTTTTAAATTAGACATTTGAACTGTTTGGGCATAGACCTGGAAAGTATGACAGAACTTTGCAGGCTATCTCTGCAGTAGATTGCAACTCCTCCCCCTTTGGCAGTTCTATCTTAATGGAAAATGTTGTAGATGGGCATGGAAATCTCAGAATTTTTGGTGGCCTTAGCCAGGATTCAGACACGGCAAGGACATCAGGGTTGGCGGAGTGCGGGTACAGTGGAGGTAAACCCAGGCACCGGGTGATGATAAGACAGGTTGCATCTCTGGATGGGCTAGATATGATGGCTGGGGTCATCACATGTGTGGGAGGTGGGACAAAGGAGGTATCTGAGGCATGTTGAGTGGGACTAGGGGCTCCGCAGGAAACAAAGACAATAATAACTATCCTAACAACAGTGTGCAAGGCATATTGACATTTGAGAGAGACATAAAGTGAGGCATTAAGCAATCACAGGTTTATTAAGAGAGCTAGCTAAGGCAACAACGGTTAAGGCAACAACAGCTAATCAGTTAAGACAACAACAACAGGTAAAATGGCGATGAATGGGCAGAGAGAGTCGTTTAACTACACACAGGGCCTGAGTTCGAGGCTGGGGCGGACAGATAAACAAAACAATAAACAAAATGGAGTACCGTGATTAACGAACAGTCCCGCAGGCATCAGCTATGTAGCCAAGGGATCATAGGGTCCAGTGAACAGCAATAGATGGATCAGGGAAGCCGCGGGGTAGTCGTTACTACGCTAGCACGCGGCAGACACAGTGTTTAAAGTTAGCAGATCGGGGTGAGTAGACGTGTTTGCTCCGATGTCCGGCGAAGGCCGGTTGAGAGCACAGTGGATGGAGTAAAGTCGGTGGACCAGTCGTGGCGGTACGGCGGGGCGCCGTATCAACAAAGGGTCCAGACCTGATGGCGAAAGAGGTAATTGTAGTTGTAGTAATTTTGTTTGCTAGCCAGGAGATCCTCCTGGTTCGCGGCTAACTGGTGCTAGCTTCGGGGCAGGGGCGTTAGCCACTATAGCCACTCGGTAGCAGCGATGATCCGACGCACAGGTCCAGAGCTTACGGCAAGGATCCGGCAGAGTGGTGGATTCTAGCCGTGTTGGGATAGAGTCTGGAAGGCATCGGCTGAGTAGCCGGGTGATCACAGAGTAGGCCGGGAGGTGGGCCTGGCTCAGGGCTAGCTTCGGGGCTGGGTCACTCGGTGGCAGCTAGCTAGCTGTGATGATCAATGGTCCAGGGTTTACGGCAGGAATCCGGCGTTGTAGTGGAGAAAACAGTCCGATGCTGGCAAGTATTATCCAGGCAAAAAAAATAAACGCCTGGTGTGCAGAAGGAAAGGCCGCTAGCTGTGGCTAACAACGGCTAAATAGCTAGTAGCTAATTAGCTGGCTAGCTACTGATGGAGGTTCTGGCTATAAGGTCTAAAAAATACAGCTGATCCGTGTCACATTGGGTGAGGCGGGTTACCGGAAGGTATATTTAATTTAAAAATGGAAAAGACGAAAAAAGACGAAAAATACAAAGGTACACGAGAGGACGACAAACCACGTCTGCACTGCTACGCCATCTTGGATACATTTGTACATACATCATCTTTGTGTAAATCTGTAAATAGTCTGGAACCAGATTTTTTTATATACCTACTAGCTTATATACTGTACATAGTAGCTGAGAACAGTATTTCCTCCAATGCATTTCTATGTTCTGTCTGAAGATTGCCAGAAACATCATGTTTTATCTGTTGTATCTTGGATGCATATGGGGAAAAGCAATGACCAGCTAATACTCACTCACACATGTGTGAAATAGGACAAATATAAGCACCCACTAAATTATATTATTATTATTAATATTGTTATGTATGCTGTGTAGATATATCTCCGCTGCTAGTGATTTTAGACAAAACCCAATCATCATATGTGATGTGTCTTGACTGTGTTCCTAGTCTTGCTCATGTGCTGTTTTAATTGATCCCTCCCCCAGTAACAGTTAGTTCTCCTAATGATGTGCCACTTGTAGTGCAGTAGCCCCAGGAGGAGCCTGGAGGGGGAGAGGGACTTATGAAGAACCATGCAAGGTGCCCATAAGATGCCTCTAGTCTCCTCTCCTCATTCTTAACAAGATGCCTCTCCTCTCAGTCTCAGTCACTCATTTGATTAGCTAATGGCACGGCTTTAAAAATACACTTGTGGCTAATGACTCAATGTCAGACAACGCACACACTCAGGGGGCATCCTCCTGTGTGTGTGGTAGCTTGGGAAAGCCTGTCAGTGGGGTTCTATGTATTCACATACAGTGTAATGGACTGGTAGTTCTTCCTAAGGGTATAGACAGTAATCAATGCTAATGACACAGCAGAGGCTGTAGTAACAGTATGCTGACTGGTAGTTTTTTATTTAACATTTATTTAACTAGGCAAGTCAGTTAAGACCACATTCTTGTTTACAATGACAGCCTACTCCAGCCAAACCCTAACCCGGACGACGCTGGGCCAATTGTGCGCCGCCCTATTGTGCACTCCCAATCACGGCCGGATGTAAACAGCCCCGGATTGAACCAGCGTCTGTAGTGACGCCTCTAACACTGAGATGCAGTGCCTTAGACCGCTGCACCACTCAGGAGCCCAGTAGTTCTTCCTAAGGGTAAAGACAGTGATCGATGTTAATGACACAGCAGAGGCTCCAGACTACAGTAGTAATGGTACTTTGACTCAGCAGTGTGGCTCTCCTGTCACTGATCATTATCTGTGATTTGGGCCCTTCGAGGTTAATCCCAGCTGAGTCCAGCTGACTGCAGGTCAATGCCTCTGTATCAGAGCAGCCCCCCCCCCCTTCTCTCTTCTATCTCTCTCGCTCCCTATCACTATCTCACGCCCTTCTCTCCCTCTCTCCCCAATCTCTCTCTCTATATCTTACACCCCCTCTCCCTCTCTCCCCCCGCCATCTCTCTCTCGCTCTATCCATTCTCTCTCTGCTCAATAACATTCTCCCTCCCAGCCTTTAATTCATCACAGACAGACCCCCCTTAGCAGCTCATATCAAACCCCCAATTCAACCCTGGAAGAACATTTCTGTGAATCTCTTGAACAAGGCCCACTGTGGTGTCAGGGCCGTGTGGAGACACAGATCTCTCTGAGCGCTCCTCAAGACCGGCAGGGAAATTAAAGAACATTAAAAACACTCCATCGCAATCTCAAGCAGCCTTACCTCCAGCCTGCAGAGCTGCTTCCCTGTGGCTCAGCACAAACACACACACACACACACACACACACACACACACACACACACACACACACACACACACACACACACACACATACACACACACACACACACACACACACACACACACACACACACACACACACACACATATACATACACACACACACACACACACACACACACATACATACACACACACACACACACACACACATACATACACACACACACACACACACACACACATACATACACACACACACACACACACACACACACACACACACACACGCCGCAGTACAGTTACAGAACAAGGTAATAGTCCATGCAAGGGAACAGGAAGGGGGAAGAACAGGGTTTTACTACACTGACTAAATTAAACATAAGGACTTTGTGGTTCACAGTGCAGTTGGAAAGACAAATATTATTTTTTACGAGCGAGAAAGGTCCGGGGACTGGCTGTATAAAACACATGAATGATTAAATGGCTGAAGGATTGTATCTCATTACTCGAGCCCTTCATGGGGGCATGCCTGATGACCTGGGTGGGAAGAGGAGATAGGGAGAGAGAGAAAGAAGGGAGAGAGAGAGAGATAGAGAGAGAGAGAGAGAGAGAGAGAGAGAGAGGGAGAGAGAGAGAGAGAGAGAGAGGGAGAGAGGGGAGAGACCTGTGGTGTGACAATGTGGTGAATGTGGATAAACTCTGAAACACCTCCCAGTCCTACCTTGGCAGAGGCCTTGTGTCAGTAAATCTTTATTTTGGAGCCGAGGAATATAGACTGATAATATTACCTGTGAATGAATGAACACCTCACTCTCTGCTCACACAGTGAACTTTACTTGTCATCTTTGCTTTTACTATTTTAACACTGGTGGTCATATTACCTGGGTTATGTAATGTACTGGTGGTCATATTACTTGGGTTATGTAATGTACTGTTGGTCATATTACTTGGGTTATGTGATGTACTGTTGGTCATATTACTTGGGTTATGTAATGTACTGGTGGTCATATTACTTGGGTTATGTGATGTACTGTTGGTCATATTACTTGGGTTATGTGATGTACTGTTGGTCATATTACCTGGGTTATGTGATGTACTGTTGGTCATATTACCTGGGTTATGTGATGTACTGTTGGTCATATTACTTGGGTTATGTGATGTACTGTTGGTCATATTACCTGGGTTATGTAATGTACTGATGTTCATATTACTTGGGTTATGTGATGTACTGGTGGTCATATTACCTGGGTTATGTAATGTACTGATGGTCATATTACTTGGGTTATGTGATGTACTGGTGGTCATATTACTTGGGTTATGTAATGTACTGGTGGTCATATTACTTGGGTTATGTAATGTACTGGTGGTCATATTACTTGGGTTATGTGATGTACTGGTGGTCATATTACCTGGGTTATGTGATGTACTGGTGGTCATATTACCTGGGTTATACGCTGTATGTAATGTACTGGTGGTCATATTACTTGGGTTATGTGATGTACTGGTGGTCATATTACTTGAGTTATACGCTGTATGTAATGTACTGGTGGTCATATTACTTGGGTTATACGCTGTATGTAATGTACTGGTGGTCATATTACTTGGGTTATACGCTGTATGTAATGTACTGATGGTCATATTACTTGGGTTATACGCTGTATGTAATGTACTGATGGTCATATTACTTGGGTTATGTGATGTACTGGTGGTCATATTACTTGAGTTATACGCTGTATGTAATGTACTGGTGGTCATATTACTTGGGTTATACGCTGTATGTGATGTACTGGTGGTCATATTACTTGGGTTATAGGCTGTAAGTAATGTACTGATGGTCATATTACTTGGGTTATAGGCTGTATGTAATGTACTGGTGGTCATATTACTTGGGTTATAGGCTGTATGTAATGTACTGGTGGTCATATTACTTGGGTTATGTGATGTACTGGTGGTCATATTACTTGGGTTATACGCTGTATGTAATGTACTGGTGGTCATATTACTTGGGTTATACGCTGTATGTGATGTACTGGTGGTCATATTACTTGGGTTATAGGCTGTATGTAATGTACTGATGGTCATATTACTTGGGTTATAGGCTGTATGTAATGTACTGGTGGTCATATTACTTGGGTTATAGGCTGTATGTAATGTACTGATGGTCATATTACTTGGGTTATACGCTGTATGTGATGTGCTGGTGGTCATATTACTTGGGTTATAGGCTGTATGTAATGTACTGGTGGTCATATTACTTGGGTTATAGGCTGTATGTAATGTACTGATGGTCATATTACTTGGGTTATACGCTGTATGTGATGTACTGGTGGTCATATTACTTGGGTTATAGGCTGTATGTAATGTACTGGTGGTCATATTACTTGGGTTAAAGGCTGTATGTAATGTACTGATGGTCATATTACTTGGGTTATAGGCTGTATGTGATGTACTGGTGGTCATATTACTTGGGTTATAGGCTGTATGTAATGTACTGATGGTCATATTACTTGGGTTATAGGCTGTATGTAATGTACTGGTAGCTGATGGCATTTTAAATGGGGAGCTGGACTCAGTAATGGCTGGAATGGAATACATTGAATGGAATCAAACACATTAAACACCTGGTTTCCATGTGTTTGATACCGTTCCATTCACTCCATTCCATTCATTATTATGAGCCGTCCTCTCCTCACCAGCCTCCTCTGGTGCAATGCAAAAATCATACAACATCCTCCTTGTTTTGTGTGAAGTCATTTGAAGGTAAAAGCCAAGGCTAGCTGCCGGTGACTGTATACCACAATACTTCCTTTGTATGTTGTGGGTAAGCATAATTTTGGACAGCAGTAACAGTCAACTATTTTGGGATTCTCTGATACTTAATTTGATCCCATGAGATAAGTTATGACCTTTTGCTGTAGCCAACACACTGTGTAGAGAGAGTACTGTTCCACATTGGGGAATACTGTTTGCTGACAATGGAAAACTTAGTTGTGAATATAATTATCCTCAGAGTTTTTCCTGGTTAGATATTTATGGCCCAGAAAAACTCCAAGCACTAAGATATGTTGGACAGTGGAATGCTAGCATGAGTGGAGCTGAGCGACTACCATTGAGGGGCACCATTAGGTCCACTGCATTAACCCACAGCTCTGACACAGAGCCAGAGTCTTATAACTGGGAACATGAAAACATCCGTCAACTACACTGTAGTAGCTAAGTATGCTAATACCAACATACCAGTATGACACGTCTTCATCTGAAGCCTCATTATTATCACTCTGCTGTGATGATATGTCATGAAATCATCAATTTATTTATTTATTTTTATTTATTTTACCTTTATTTAACCAGGTAGGCAAGTTGAGAACAAGTTCTCATTTACAATTGCGACCTGGCCAAGATAAAGCAAAGCAGTTCGACAGATACAACAACACAGAGTTACACATGGAGTAAAACAAACATACAGTCAATAATAAATAATAAACAAGTCTATATACAATGTGAGCAAATGAGGTGAGAAGGGAGGTAAAGGCAAAAAAAGGCCTTGGTGGCAAGGTAAATACAATATAGCAAGTGAAACACTGGAATGGTATTTTTGCAATGGAAGAATGTGCAAAGTAGAAATAAAAATAATGGGGTGCAAAGGAGCAAAATACATAAATAAATTAAATACAGTTGGGAAAGAGGTAGTTGATAGGGCTAAATTATAGGTGGGCTATGTACAGGTGCAGTAATCTGTGAGCTGCTCTGACAGTTGGTGCTTAAAGCTAGTGAGGGAGATAAGTGTTTCCAGTTTCAGAGATTTTTGTAGTTCGTTCCAGTCATTGGCAGCAGAGAACTGGAAAGAGAGACGCCCAAAGAAAGAATTGGTTTTGGGGGTGACCAGAGAGATATACCTGCTGGAGCGTGTGCTACAGGTGGGAGATGCTATGGTGACCAGCGAGCTGAGATAAGGGGGGACTTTACCTAGCAGGGTCTTGTAGATGACATGGAGCCAGTGGGTTTGGCGACGAGTATGAAGCGAGGGCCAGCCAACGAGAGCGTACAGGTCGCAATGGTGGGTAGTATATGGGACTTTGGTGACAAAACGGATTGCACTGTGATAGACTGCATCCAATTTGTTGAGTAGGGTATTGGAGGCTATTTTGTAAATTACATCGCCAAAGTCGAGGATTGGTAGGATGGTCAGTTTTACAAGGGTATGTTTGGCAGCATGAGTGAAGGATGCTTTGTTGCGAAATAGGAAGCCAATTCTAGATTTAACTTTGGAATGGAGATGTTTGATATGGGTCTGGAAGGAGAGTTTACAGTCTAACCAGACACCTAAGTATTTGTAGTTGTCCACGTATTCTAAGTCAGAGCCGTCCAGAGTAGTGATGTTGGACAGGCGGGTAGGTGCAGGTAGTGATCGGTTGAAGAGCATGCATTTAGTTTTACTTGTATTTAAGAGCAATTGGAGGCCACGGAAGGAGAGTTGTATGGCATTGAAGCTTGTTAACACAGTGTCCAAAGAAGGGCCGGAAGTATACAGAATGGTGTCGTCTGCGTAGAGGTGGATCAGAGACTCACCAGCAGCAAGAGCGACCTCATTGATGTATACAGAGAAGAGAGTCGGTCCAAGAATTGAACCCTGTGGCACCCCCATAGAGACTGCCAGAGATCCGGACAACAGACCCTCAGATTTGACACACTGAACTCTATCAGAGAAGTAGTTGGTGAACCAGGCGAGGCAATCATTTGAGAAACCAAGGCTGTTGAGTCTGCCGATGAGGATGTGGTGATTGACAGAGTCGAAAGCCTTGGCCAGATCAATGAATACGGCTGCACAGTAATGTTTCTTATCGATGGCGGTTAAGATATCGTTTAGGACCTTGAGCGTGGCTGAGGTGCACCCATGACCAGCTCTGAAACCAGATTGCATAGCAGAGAAGGTATGGTGAGATTCAAAATGGTCGGTAATCTGTTTGTTGACTTGGCTTTCGAAGACCTTAGAAAGGCATGGTAGGATAGATATAGGTCTGTAGCAGTTTGGGTCAAGAGTGTCCCCCCCTTTGAAGAGGGGGATGACCGCAGCTGCTTTCCAATCTTTGGGAATCTCAGACGACACGAAAGAGAGGTTGAACAGGCTAGTAATAGGGGTGGCAACAATTTCGGCAGATAATTTTAGAAAGAAAGGGTCCAGATTGTCTAGCCCGGCTGATTTGTAGGGGTCCAGATTTTGCAGCTCTTTCAGAACATCAGCTGAATGGATTTGGGAGAAGGAGAAATGGGGAAGGCTTGGGCGAGTTGCTGTTGGGGGTGCAGTGCTGTTGACAGGGGTAGGAGTAGCCAGGTGGAAAGCATGGCCAGCAGTAGAAAAATGCTTATTGAAATTTTCAATTATGGTGGATTTATCAGTGGTGACAGTGTTTCCTATCTTCAGTGCAGTGGGCAGCTGGGAGGAGGTGTTCTTATTCTCCATGGACTTTACAGTGTCCCAGAACTTTTTTGAGTTAGTGTTGCAAGAAGCAAATTTCTGCTTGAAAAAGCTAGCCTTGGCTTTTCTAACTGCCTGTGTATAATGGTTTCTAGCTTCCCTGAACAGCTGCATATCACGGGGGCTGTTCGATGCTAATGCAGAACGCCATAGGACATTTTTGTGTTGATTAAGGGCAGTCAGGTCTGGGGAGAACCAAGGGCTATATCTGTTCCTGGTTCTAAATTTCTTGAATGGGGCATGTTTATTTAAGATGGTTAGGAAGGCATTTTTAAAAAATATCCACGCATCCTCTACTGACGGGATGAGGTCAATATCCTTCCAGGATACCCCGGCCAGGTCGATTAGAAAGGCCTGCTCGCTGAAGTGTTTCAGGGAGCGTTTTACAGTGATGAGAGGAGGTCGTTTGACCGCTGACCCATTACGGATGCAGGCAATGAGGCAGTGATCGCTGAGATCTTGGTTGAAGACAGCAGAGGTGTATTTAGAGGGGAAGTTGGTTAGGATGATATCTATGAGGGTGCCCGTGTTTAAGGCTTTGGGGAGGTACCTGGTAGGTTCATTGATAATTTGTGTGAGATTGAGGGCATCAAGTTTAGATTGTAGGATGGCTGGGGTGTTAAGCATGTTCCAGTTTAGGTCGCCTAGCAGCACGAGCTCTGAAGATAGATGGGGGGCAATCAGTTCACATATGGTGTCCAGAGCACAGCTGGGGGCAGAGGGTGGTCTATAGCAGGCGGCAACGGTGAGAGACTTGTTTTTAGAGAGGTGGATTTTTAAAAGTAGAAGTTCAAATTGTTTGGGTACAGACCTGGATAATAGGACAGAACTCTGCAGGGTATCTTTGCAGTAGATTGCAACACCGCCCCCTTTGGCAGTTCTATCTTGTCTGAAAATGTTGTAGTTTGGAATTAAAATGTCTGAATTTTTGGTGGTCTTCCTAAGCCAGGATTCAGACACAGCTAGAACATCCGGGTTGGCAGAGTGTGCTAAAGCAGTGAATAGAACAAACTTAGGGAGGAGGCTTCTAATGTTAACATGCATGAAACCAAGGCTATTTCGGTTACAGAAGTCGTCAAAAGAGAGCGCCTGGGGAATAGGAGTGGAGCTAGGCACTGCAGGGCCTGGATTCACCTCTACATCGCCAGAGGAACATAGGAGGAGTAGAATAAGGGTGCGACTAAAAGCAATAAGAAGTGGTCGTCTAGAACGTCTGGAACAGAGAGTAAAAGGAGGTTTCTGGGGGCGATAAAATAGCATCAAGGTATAATGTACAGACAAAGGTAAGGTAGGATGTGAATACAGTGGAGGTAAACCTAGGTATTGAGTGATGAAGAGAGAGATATTGTCTCTAGAAACATCATTGAAACCAGGAGATGTCATTGCATGTGTGGGTGGTGGAACTAATAGGTTGGATAAGGTATAGTGAGCAGGACTAGAGGCTCTACAGTGAAATAAGCCAATAAACACTAACCAGAACAGCAATGGACAAGACATATTGACATTAAGGAGAGGCATGCTTAGTCGAGTGATCAAAAGGGTCCAGTGAGTGGAGAGGTTGGTTTAGGGTCACGGCGATTTAGACAGCTAGCCAGGCCAACCGGTAGCAAGCTAGCATAGGATGGAGGTCTGTTGTTAGCCACCTCTTGCGTTCGGTCAGTAGATTAGTAGGGTTCCGTGTGGTAGAGGGGATTAATCCAAATCACACAACAACAACAAAAATAAGAACAATAGATATAGTTATAGAGGCCCGAGAAGAAAACATAATAATAAAAATAAATAAATTGTCCGATTGTCTATTCAGATAGCAGCCGGTAAGACAGCTAACGGTTAGCGGGCCGCAGATGGGCGTTCAGGTAACGTCGCGACAGAGGAGCCAGCCGGATCTCATTCAGGTAGATAACGTCGGCAGTCCGGTTGTGAAGGCCCGGTGGGGCTCCGCGTAGGCAGTGAAATGGGTCCGGATAGGTGACTGCAGCCCAGGAGTGAATGATGGAACTCAGGAGTGATTGACGGAGCTGGCTAGCACCGGAACAATCAATGTTTGCTCCGGAATCGACGAAAGCCGACTGTCACACGGATAGCAGCTAGCTAGCTGTGAGATCCGGGTATGAATGTCCAGAGAGCAGTTGAAATCCAGGGACATGGAGAGAAAAACTGGTCCGGTATGTTCCGTTCCGAGCCGCGCTGCGCCGTACAAAACTGGCGATAGATTTTCGATAGATTTTCGAGCTAAAGGACAGCCGATGACCACAAACCGTGGTTAGCTTCTGATTAGCTTCTGGGCTAGCTCCTGGCTAGCTTCTGGCTAGTTTCTGGCCAGCCTCCTGGAGTTTCTGGCTAGCTTCCTGAAGGATTGCAGATCTGAGGTAAATAATACTTTTTTATAAATATAAATTGGTGAGGCTGTTCAGCAAAGCGTGCAAATCCTTTAATTTGGCTGAGCTGCATTTCCGGAAGGGCTCAGATTCTAGGCGGGCTTTCTCCCTCGTCCCCAGATGTGATGATGCAAAGGGAAGAGGGGCTGAGAGGGACTGAGAGGGACTGAGAGGGACTGAGAGGGGCTGAGAGGCAGACAAGCCTGCAGGCACTTTACAAGATGGTGCCGTTCTGTATGGCTGCTGTCTAGGGAGTTTTTCCTAGCCACCGTGTTTCTACATCTGCATTGCTTGTTTGGGGTTTTAGGCTGGGTTTCTGTACAGCACTTTGTGACATCAGCTGATGTAAAAAGGGCTTTATAAATACATTTGATTGATTGATTGATTGCAAGCTCCAACCCAACTTTGCTATGTTGTGATTATTTGATATTTACTCCCTGTATATAGCTTCCTATCTTATTTATCGTGTTTTCTTTATTAAATGTACTATTTTGATATTGATTACTGAACTGTTGGGTAGAGCAGGGTTTCCCAAACTCGGTCCTGGGGCCCCCCGTGGGTGCAAGTTTTGGTTTTTGCCCTAGCACTACACAGGTGATTCAAATAACCAACTCACCAACTCAGCTTTGATTATTCAAATCAGCTGGGGGGGCAGGACCGAGTTTAGGAAACCCTTGGGTAGAGCATGCAAGTTAAGCATTTCACTGTACTTGTGCATGTGACCATAAAACTTCAACTTGAACATGTGAGCTCTGGCAGGCCTGTATATCTCAACACCTCTGTACTGCAGTATGGAGCGGGACTGCATAGTGTATTTCTCAACACCTCTGTACTGCATTATGGAGCTGGGCTGCATAGTGTATATCCCAACACCTCTGTACTGCAGTATGGAGCTGGGCTGCATAGTGTATATCTCAACACCTCTGTACTGCAGTATGGAGCTGGGCTGCATAGTGTATATCTCAACACCTCTGTACTGCAGTATGGAGCTGGGCTGCATAGTGTATATCTCAACACCTCTGTACTGCAGTATGGAGCTGGGCTGCATAGTGTATATCTCACCTCTGTACTGCAGTATGGAGCTGGGCTGCATAGTGTATTTCTCAACACCTCTGTACTGCAGTATGGAGCTGGGCTGCATAGTGTATATCTCAACACCTCTGTACTGCAGTATGGAGCTGGGCTGCATAGTGTATATCCCAACACAAAAATGTTTTCCCCCTCATCAATCTACGCACAATACTCTATAATGACAAAGCAAAAAAAGGTTTATTGAAATGTTTGCTATTTTATGAGAAATAAAAAACTGAAATAAAACATTTACATCAGTATTTAGACCCTTTACTCAATACTTTGTTGAAGCACATTTGGCAGCAATTACAGTCTCGAGTCTTCTTGGGTATGATGCTACAAGCTTGGCACACCTGTATTTGGGGAGTTCTCCCATTGTTCTCTGCAGATTCTCTCAAGCTGCACAGCTATTTTCAGGTCTCTCCAGAGATGATGAATTGGGTTTAAGTCCGGGCTCTGGCTGGGCCACTCAATGACATTCAGAGACTTGTCCCAAAGCCACTCCTGCGTTGTCTTGGCTGTGTGCTTAGGGTTGTTGTCATGTTGGAAGGTGAACCTTCAACCTTCAACCTTCAGAAAGATCGGAGGACCAATATGCGGCGTGGTAAGTGTCCATGTTCTTTTAATAAGAAATAGTACACATGAACAACTGAATACAAAAAAAAATAAACATGGAATGAATGAAACCCAAAACAGTACCGTGTGGTGAAAAACACAGACACGGAAACAAACACCCACAAACACACAGTGAAACCCAGGCTACCTAAGTATGCTCAATCAGAGACAACTAATGACACCTGCCTGTGATTGAGAACCATACTAGGCCGAAACATAGAAATCCCCAAATCATAGAAAAACAAACATAGACTGCCCACCCCAACTCACGCCCTGACCATACTAAATAATGACAAAACAAAGGAAATAAAGGTCAGAACATGACATCTGGAGCAAGTTTTCATCAAGAATATCTCTGTACTTTGCTCCTTTCATCTTTGCCTCAATCCTGACTAGTCTCCCAGGCCCTGCCGCTAAAAAACCTCCCCATAGCATGATGCTGCCACCACCATGCTTCACCTTAGGGATTGTATCAGGTTTCGTCCAGACGTGACTCTTGGCATTCAGGCCAAAGAGTTCAATCTTGGTTTTATCAGACCAGAGAATCTTGTTTCTCATGGTCTGAGAGTCTTTAGGTGTCTTTTGGCAAACTCCAAGCGGGCTATCACAGGCCTTTTACTGAGGAGTGGCTTCCATCTGGCCACACTACCATAACGGCCTGATTGGTGGAGAGATGACTGTCCTTCAGGAAGGTTCTCCCATCTCCACAGAGGAACTCTGGAGCTCTGTCAGTGTGACCATCGGGTTATTGGTCACCTTCCTGACCAAGGCCCTTCTCCCTATGATTGCTCAGTTTGGCCGGGCGGACAGCTCTAGGAAGAGTCTTGGTGGTTCCAAACTTCTTCCATTTAAGAATTATGGAGGCCACTGTGTCCTTGGGGACCTTCAATGCTGCAGAAATGTTTTGGTACCCTTCCTCAGATCTGTGCCTCGAAACAATCCTGTCTTGGCGCTCTACAGACAATTATTTCGACCTCATGGCTTGGTGTTTGCTCTGACATGCACTGTCAACTGTGGGACCTTATATAGACAGGTGAGAGCCTTTCATGTTCAATCAATTGAATTTACCACAGGTTGACTCCTATCAAGTTGTAGAATCATCTCAAGGATGATCAATGGAAACAGGATGCACCGGAGCTCAATTTTGAGTCTCATAGCAAAGGGTCTGAATACTTCTGTAAATAAGGTATTTCATTTTTTTATATTTAGAAATGTGCTAAATTTAAAAAATATATATTTTTGCTTTGTCATTACAGGGCATTGTGTGTAGATTGCTGAGGATTTTCTTAGTTTAATGGATTTTAGAATAAGGCTGTAACGTACCGAAATGTGGAAAAGGTCAAGAGGTCTGAATACTTTCCGAAGGAACTGTCGTTAAACACACACACACACACACACACACACACACACACACACACACACACACACACACACACACACACACACACACACACACACACACACACACACAGTTTGTTTGATCGCTTATCAACTTTGATGCAACAAGACCACCAGGCTTCATGAACACCAAAACAGAACCCTGGAGGTGACGAATGATTGACAAAGCGTTCTGTCTCTCTGTCAACCTCCCCTCTGTGTCTCTCTGTCCACCTCCCCTCTGTGTCTCTCTGTCCCCTCTCCTCTGTGTCTCTCTGTCCCCTCCCCTCTGTGTCTCTCTGTCCCCTCCCCTCTGTGTCTCTCTGTCCCTGTCCCCTCTGTGTCTCTTTGTCCCCGTCCCCTCTGTGTCTCTTTGTCCCCTCCCCTCTGTGTCTCTCTGTCCCCTCCCCTCTGTGTCTCTCTGTCCCCTCCCCTCTGTGTCTCTCTGTCCCCTCCACTCTGTGTCTCTCTGTCCCCCTCCCCTCTGTGTCTCTCTGTCCCCCTCCGATCTGTGTCTCTTTGTCCCCTCCCCTCTGTGTCTCTCTGTCCCCTCCACTCTGTGTCTCTCTGTCCCCTCCCCTCTGTGTCTCTCTGTCCCCCTCCGATCTGTGTCTCTTTGTCCCCTCCCCTCTGTGTCTCTCTGTCCCCTCCCCTCTGTGTCTCTCTCTGTCCCCTCCCCTCTGTGTCTCTCTGTCCCCTCCACTCTGTGTCTCTCTGTCCCCCTCCCCTCTGTGTCTCTCTGTTCCCCTCCGATCTTTGTCTCTCTGTCCCGCTCCCTCTCTCTCCCCAGCTGCACCTCTCATGCTGGGGCCTCCTCCTGGTAGCCATTATGCTGTGTGTGGAGCTCTGGGTGGTCTGGTCCCGCCTCCCTCTCTATAATAGTTTTCTACTACTTTGCCCTGGCTGTGCCCGAGGGAAGAGGGGGCGTGGGCCGGCCCTGTCGAGAGGAGCAGCTAGCCTAATAAAGCCTCACATGGTCTGGGCACATCCCTCTCAGCACTTCCTCCCTGGTGCCCCGTCCCCCCGTCCCACCGTCCCCCATGTGGTCCGGTCCTAATGGGACTCAGCTGGACTTCCTCCTCCCCTCTGGCCCCGGACCTCTCTTCCTCTCTTCCTCTCTTCCTCCTCTCCTTCTCAGCGCTCAGCCCCAGATGGCTCTCTCCCAGTCAGGATGCTCACGAGGGACTCACTCATCGCTTTCTTTCTGTCTCCCTCTCATTCTCTGTCTTTCTCTCTCCTTCTATCGCTCCCAGTCTGTCTCTTTCACTCTTTCTCTCTTCATAGGGAGCCAGGTCCCTTCGCCTCTTCCTGCATAATGGTCCAGACCGTGTGATGTGGGAGCAGTCAGGATACGGCTGCCCCAGGACAGGAAGGGGTTGAATCTCATTGAGCGGGCTCTCAGCAGAGCCTGGGCCCCCAGCAGAGCCTGGGCCCCAGGGCCCCCCAGCCCAGCCCCACTGTTCACCTGTCAGACTCCTCAGCCAGAGCTGCTCTAATCTTCCCTCTCTGTGGTCAGCCTCTGTGGGGAAACATTTGCTGCACAGATCTATCTGTCAAAGTCTAACAGTCAAACAGTTCCTTACATGAAACAGGGTGGTGCAGGAAGGTCCCAAGATTTTATTGTACGATGGCAGAAAAACAAACAAACGTGAACATTTTACACGGCTGCCTGTGAAGTGGAACACACACATGCCAAGTGTTGTATGAACCGCTCAGCTGTACAGCCTGTGTTTCTCCTATGACGTTTGTCATCATGGTATGGCTGACACATGTCCACAGGGACAGCTAGTGGAGATTTGAATCACTTAAACATCATGGACTGCATCTTCTTATCACCATGACATCATGTTGTGTGATGTTGATGCTGATGGTGGTGCTGGTGTTTGGTCTTGCCAATGGTGTCATTTGGTTTCCTTTGATCGAGACATCAAATATGAGAGTGAGGAACAGAGAGAAAGAGAGAGAGAGAGAGAGAGATAGAGAGAGATAGGTACACGTATAGCTAATCTCTTGGCAGTGTACAGTAGACTACTTTATCACTGACCTCAACCCAAAGTCTCTTGGAGCGTTCACAGTCAGTCCATTGACACACCTATCAGATCCCAGCAAAATCTCACTACTTAAACAGAGCCATGCTCAATCATGTGGCATCAAAGCCAAAGGATTTGAATAATATTAAGAAATGCTATAGATGGAAAGAAAATATTGTGGAAATCTACCAAAAAACAATTAGGCAACAAATTCAATCCCTTCTAGACAATTTCCTGGACTAAAGATTTCACTGTAATAGTGAAGGTGCAAACATGGCAGTATAACACCTCTCAGTATATTATCTCAGAACAGTATATTTGACCTCTCAGCTTCCATATCCAGTCTAAAAATGTCAAGCAGACAACCGAAGATATTGAACACCAATGACAAATGGTTTGATGAAGAATGCAAAAACTTCTGAAATAAACTGAGAAACCTATCCAACCAGAAACATACAGCACCAAAAAACCTGAGTCTCCAACTTCACTTTGGTGAACCACTAAAACAATTTAAAAAAACACACTATGGAAAAAGAAGGAACAGCACGTCAGAAATCATCTCAATGTAATTGAAGAATCCATAGAATCAAACCACTTCTGGGAAAATTGGAAAACAAACAACAACACTGTAACAATGTGAGCTGAGAGTCGGGAAACAATTTCAGGGAGTAAGTGTTTTAATAAAATAAATGGAACATAAAAACAAAACAAGAAACACTAACAGCACTCAGACATGACACAGAAACAGAAATAATGACGCCTGGGGAAGGAACCAAAGGGATTGACATATATAGGGAAGGAACCAAAGGGATTGACATATATAGGGAAGGAACCAAAGGGATTGACATATATAGGGAAGGAACCAAAGGGATTGACATATATAGGGAAGGAACCAAAGGGATTGACATATATAGGGAAGGAACCAAAGGGATTGACATATATAGGGAAGGAACCAAAGGGATTGACATATATAGGGAAGGAACCAAAGGGATTGACATATATAGGGAAGGAACCAAAGGGATTGACATATATAGGGAAGGAACCAAAGGGAGTGACAGATATAGGGAAGGAACCCAAGGGATTGACATATATAGGGAAGGAACCAAAGGGATTGACATATGTAGGGAAGGAACCAAAGGGATTGACATATATAGGGAAGGAACCAAAGGGATTGACATATAAAGGGAAGGAACCAAAGGGATTGACATGTATAGGGAAGGAACCAAAGGGATTGACATATATAGGGAAGGAACTAAAGGGATTGACATATATAGGGAAGGTAATCAGGGAAGTGATGGAGTCCAGGTGAATTGGCTATACTTAAACTCTTTAACATCATCCTCAGCTCTGGCATCTTCCCCAATATTTGGAACCAACTACTGACTACCCCAATCCACAAAGGGGAGACAAATTTGACCCCAATAACTACCGGGGGATATGCGTCAACGGCAACCTTGGGAAGATCCTCTGCATTATAATTAACAGCAGACTTCAGCATACATTTCCTCAGCAAAAACAAAATACTGAGCAAATTTCAAGTTGGCTTTTTACCAAATTACCGTACGATAGATCACATATTAACTCTGCACATCCTAATTGAAAAATAAACCAACCAAAACAAAGGCAAAGTCTTCTCATGCTTTGTTGATTTCAAAAAAGCTTTCGACTCAATTTGGCACGATGATCTACTATCTAAATTGATGTAAAGTGGTGTTGGGGGAAAAACATAAGACATTATGGAATCCATGTACACAAAAACAAGTGTCCGGTTGGGATCGGCAGAGAACACACACATTTCTTTCCACAGAGCCAGGGGTGAGACAGGGATGCATCTTAAGCCCCACCCTCTTCAACATATATATCAACGAATTGGCGAGGGCACTAGAACAGTCTGCGGCACCCGGCCTCACCCTACTAGAATCTGAAGTCAAATGTCTACTGTTTTCTGATGATCTGGTGCTTCTGTCCCCAACCAAGGAGGGCCTACAGCAGCACCTAGAGCTTCTGCACAGATTCTGTCAGACCTGGGCCCTGACAATAAATCTCAGTAAGACAAAAATAATGGTGTTCCAAAAAAGGTCCAGTTGCCAGGACCCCACGAATACAAATTCCATCTAGACACCATTGCCCTAGAGCACACAACTATACATACCTCAGCCTAAACATCAGCGCCACAGGCAACTTCCACAAAGCTGTGAACGATCTGAGAGACAAGGCAGGAAGGGCCTTCTATGCCATCAAAAGGAACATAAAATTCGACATACCAATTAGGATATAGCTAAAAATGATAGAACCCATTGCCCTTTATGGTTGTGAGGTCTGGGGTCCACTCACCAACCAAGAATTCACAAAATGGGACAAATGCAAAATTGAGACACTGCATGCATAATTCTACAAAAATATCCTCAGTGTACAATGTAAAAAAAAACGAATAATGCATATAGAGCAGAATTAGCCCGATACCCGCTAATTATCAAAAGCCAGAAAATAGTTGTTAAATTCTACAAGGTTTGGGAAGCGATTCCCAAACCTTCCATAACAAAGCCATCACCTATAGAGAAATTAACCTGGAGAAGAGCCCCCTAAGCAAGCTGGTCCTGGGGCTCTGTTCACAAACACAAACAGGTCCCACAGAGCCCCATGACAGCAACACAATTAGACCCAACCAAATTATGAGAAAAAAAAAAGATAATTACTTGACACACCACAATGCTATTTGGCCCTAAATAGAGAGTACACACTGACAGAATACCTGACCACTGTGACGGACCCAAAATTAAGAAAATCTTTGACTATGTACAGACTCAGTGAGCATAGCCTTGCTGTTGAGAAAGGCCGTCGAAGGCAGACCTGGCTCTCAAGAGAAGACAGGCTATGTGCACACTGGCCTCAAAATGAGGTGGAAACTGAGCTGCACTTCCTAACCTCTTGCCAAATGTATGACCTTAAAGACACATATTTCCCTCAGATTACATAGAATTTGAAAACAAATCCAATTTTGATAAACTCCCATATCTATTGGATGAAATACCACAATGTGTAATCACAGCAGCAATATTTGTGACCTGTTGCCACAAGAAAACTGCAGTCAGTGAAGAACACCACATACAAATACATCCTATATTTATGTTTATTTATTTTCCCTTTTGTACTTTAACTATTTGCACATCATTACCACACTGTATATAGACATAATATGACATTTGAAATGTATTTATTATTTTGGAACGTTTGTGAGTGCAACGTTAACTGTTCATTTTTTATTGTTTATTTCACTTTTATTTATTATGTATTTCACTTGCTTTGGCAATGTAAATATGTTTCCCATGCCAATAAATTGAAATTTAATTGAGAGAGTGAAACGGAGAGAGACATACAGAGCGAGAGAAACAGAGAAGGGGCGTGTGCCAGGACATGACACAAGCTGGTGTCCTTGAATGCCTTATATCCCATAAACCACTTGCTGTGATGGTACTTTGGTATTTGGTATTTTATTAGGATTAGCTGTTGCGAAAGCAGCAGTTTCTCTTCCTGGGGTCCACACAAAACATGTAAGATGACATAATAAAGAACATTAATAGACAAGAACAGCTCAAGGACAGAACTACATCAATTAAAAAATGACACACATAGCTACATATCAGTACACACACAAACTATCTATGTCAAATAGGGGAGAGGAGTTGTGCCGTGAGGTGTTGCTTCATCTGTTTTTTGAAACCAGGTTTGCTGTTCGTTTGAGCAACATTGGAGCTCAATGCAACAATGGCTCAATATAATATTGTACGCTTTCTTGAATTTGTTCTGGATTTAGGGACTATGAAAACACCCCTGGTGGCATGTCTGGTGGGGTATGTGTGTGTGTCAGAGCTGTGTGTAAGTTGACGATACAAACAATTTGGAATTTTAATGTTTCTTATAAAAAGAAGAAGTGATGAGGTCAGTCTCTAATCAACTCGTAGCCAAGAGAGAATGTATTTATAGTATTTATAGTATTTCTATTAGCCTTCTGACGTGCGGCTCTGTTCTGTTCCAGCTGCAGCCTAACTAGGTATTTCTTTGCAGCACTTGACCACGACTGGACAATAATCAAGATAAGACAACACTAGAGCCTGCAAAACTTGATTTGTGGAGTGTGGTGTCAAAAAGCAGAGCCTCTCTTATTATTACTGCCAGACCTCTCCCCATCTTTACAACCATTGAATCTATATGTTTTGACCATGACAGTTTACAGTATAAGGTAACAACAAGTCATGTGGTCTCCTTAACTTGTTCAAGAGCCACACCATTCATTACCAGATTCAGCTGAGGTCTAGAGCTTAGTGAATGATTTGTACCAAATGCAATGCTCTTAGATTTAGAGATGTTCAGGACCAGTTTGTTACTGGCCACCCATTCCAAAACGGACTGCAACTCCTTGTTAAGGTTTTCAGTGGCTTCATTAGATGTGGTGGCTGACATGTTTATGGTTGAATCATCAGCATACACGGACACAGGCTTTGTTTAATGCCCGTGGTGGGTCATTGGTAAAAATAGGAAAGAGTAGAGGGCCTAGAGAGCTGCCCTGCAGTGAAGAGCACAAGGAGGTCCTTTCCGTCAGTAGAGGAGACCTATAGTACGATACCTCCTCTGTCTATCACAGCCTGGGTGTCTCACCTGGCCTAGCCCTCACTGGGGTGGCTGTTCTGTTCAGGGGGATTGAAACCATCCCCTCCCGGCTCCCTCCTGGTGGCCCTCCAGGAGCCCCTGTGTGTTTACCTGCTGCAGACGCCCAGGCTAAACAGGAAGGGACAGGAGACCGTCACAACGGACCAGCCTGTCAGGGCCTAGACCATAGACCTAGACCCTACTACCTCTCTCCACATGGCTCATACACACACGTCCACTCTACTAACACCTCACACACACAACACAGGGGCATGGGACACACCCCCTTGTTAAACTACAGTCTTTAACACAGCAACTACTAAATACCACACAGTGTGTGTGTGTGTGTGTGTGTGTGTGTGTGTGTGTGTGTGTGTGTGTGTGTGTGTGTGCCTGTGTGCTTATTTTCCTCAGTGCAGTAATATCTGTGGCTGCGCAGGCAGAGGGCAGACGTAGCCCTGTCCACAGGCTTTATTTGAGCTGTGCAGATGGAAAAATAAATACTGTGAGTGAGAGGGGAGGAAAACGGGCCTGTTTGAAGTCAGAGGGCTGCCGAGCAGAGTCCGGGAGACAGATGAATCATCTTGTTTCAGAAACCTGAACGCAGCCTTGTTAGGTCAGCGTAATATGTGTTTGTGTGTGGTGGCAATAACACAGTCCACAGACATGGTGCTCGGTACACACACGGCAGGAACCTGACACACCTCAACGATGATGTCAGATTAGCATTAAGCATGAGTCTATGGGCTGTGTTTATATATATATGTGTGTCTGTGTGTGTGTCAGTGTGTGTGTGCTCGCGGTGGGCAAGATGTCTGGCATTGTTTTGGGGGTGCTGGTGGAAATGTAAACAGCGGAAGGTACTGGCTGCGGGAGACTGAGAGGAGGAGAGGCTGTGTGTGTAGTGGAAGGGGAATGACATCAATGGCTGGCCAGTGAGCAGAGAGAGGGAGAGAGGCTCTGGTCAGTGTGAGCTGTAGTCTGTCACACAGAGAGACTGGGAACACACGCCATGCTCACAACGGGCCACTCAATCCTGGCAGCTCTCAGAGGATTGTCAGAGGGTTAACTGCCAAACATGCTTAGTTCAATTACAGCTTCCAGTTCTCCTCCAGGGCTGTCTGGACTGGAAGGGGACAAGTAGCAGCTATGAAAGGTGCTCTATGGTTTTGGATAGCTGCAGTTAAACGTAACTGGTATTCCATAACTGGTCTTCTTACAGACAACTCTATGCTTTGTACATACAGTACATCTTCTAATTGGTTGCAGTGAGCTCAACCTGCAGCGATCCAATGCAAGCCCAGTTTAATCAGTTGTATCGGCAATCCACTGATCTAGCCTGGATTATTGCTCTGGCTCTGCAGCCTGGCCTGGCATCGTGCCAGTCCGTGTGGATGCTGCTAGCTCTGGCCATGTGAGGTGCCGAAATGCCCAGCTGTTTCCTTTCCTCCAGAGTCATTTGATTTATCGATACCAGCCACTACTGTGATAAGTGCATTTTTTTCATGCATATCATTTTTTGGGGGACCAGAAATATTACCCGCCAGCACTGAATCAAGCACTAAACAGTCTCCTCTCTCCACTAGCAATGGCGGGCTTTTGAGAGCTCTGCTTGTACTCAAAAACAAAGAATGTCCTTATTTGGGGTATTTGTAGTGGCACTCACTTCCAGTCTGAGGCAGAGGGGTCATGTTCTGGTTGGTTTTTCATTCATGAGATCATCTGTGGTGTTGTGGAAGGACCACCAGAGAGGGGCTGGCTCAGCCTGCATGGAGCCCTGGAATGCCTGGCCCTCAGGTACTGTACAGTAGACTACCCTTCCCTCAGTCATAGGACGAGCCCTCCTCTCCTCTTCTCCAGGCCCCTTTGATCCTCCTCTCGCTCTCTCCTCTCTTCTGATTCATCTGCCCAGTGGTAGACAAAGCCCGCTCCCTAACAAACGCAGCCGCTGCCTTTCAGGGCCAAGCGTCAGGCTGCTGAGGAAAGAGGGTAGAGGAGAGGAAGGGAGAGGAGAGATGGGGAGAGGAGAAGAGAGGTGCAGTTTCCCCCTCTCCGGAGGTCCCCAGTGCCCCGGCCTCTCAGTGCCTTACCCCAGAAGGCTCCATTCAGCCCCTTACCTAATGAACACTCCTGCCCCCATTCACAGCCACAATGGAGCCCTCCACAGCCATTGAGCCTCTCCACAATGGGGAACATCGCTCCAATTAAACCCCAGAGACAATGACCTGGGGGAGAGGGCTTAGGGCTGACACAGGGGGATGGGGGGCAAGTTGGGGGGGTCACCGGGGTAATGGACGGGAGCCAACCTGGCGGATCTCTACAGAGGTCCAGTGAAGTGGCGGCGCCTCTGATGTGCTATTAGGATCAGTAAGAAGCAATTACGTGTCCATGCCTCCTCCTCCTACCTCCCTCCCTTCTCTTGCTGCCTCCACCCCCCATACGTTGTCAGGAGGATGCTGTGGTGCCCAAAGCGGAACAGCGGCCTGCATCAGCGGCCTGCAACAGCGGACTCCTCCCTGCCTAGAACTGTAGTTCAGTGCAAAGCGTCATGGGTAACAGTAAATACACTAAGGAGAGGTGGTGGGAGAGGCCTCTCCATTGTCTTATTATGACGTTAAGATCAATTTGATCTTTGTGTCGTTCCGTATGATTTCAATCATTTTCTGACTGCAGCCCTTTTGATTTGAATAAAACCTTCATACATGTTTGTTCGTGGTGGAAGTGATCAGAAAGTGACTTTCTGAACCTGAATGCCAAAACATTCAGGAGATAGAGGGGCTCAATCTTGACCCATTTTCCAAACCCCACCCTACCATGTCTTCATCACTGGAAAAGATCAAACCCCACCCTACCATGTCTTCATCACTGGAAAAGATCAAACCCCACCCTACCATGTCTTCATCACTGGAAATGATCAAACCCCACCCTGCCATGTCTTCATCACTGGAAAAGATCAAACCCCACCCTACCATGTCTTCATCACTGGAAATGATCAAACCCCACCCTACCATGTCTTCATCACTGGAAATGATCAAACCCCACCCTACCATGTCTTCATCACTGGAAATGATCAAACCCCACCCTGCCATGTCTTCATCACTGGAAAAGATCAAACCCCACCCTACCATGTCTTCATCACTGGAAATGATCAAACCCCACCCTACCATGTCTTCATCACTGGAAAAGATCAAACCCCACCCTACCATGTCTTCATCACTGGAAATGATCAAACCCCACCCTACCATGTCTTCATCACTGGAAAAGATCAAACCCCACCCTACCATGTCTTCATCACTGGAAAAGATCAAACCCCACCCTACCATGTCTTCATCACTGACATCAATAAACGGTTTCATTTGATATTATTTGAAAGCTTAAAAACAGTTCTCAAACTATTGAATGATTTACTGAGAAGAAAAAAAATAGATGAAACAATTGTCTTTTTTCTCTCTACGTAAATTCTCAAAAACGCTAAAACTCAACATTTCTCACAAATGTTGTAATTTAGACCCTATTTAACATAATCTGAAATGTTTGTGTTGTGCCCATAATCGGTTAAGACACAGCATGCTCTTGTGGACCTTCTACCATCTTTATGATACCATTTAAAAGTGGAAATTTCAACTTTATTCACATTTTAGTACATTTATCAGACAAAATATCACACCCACCTTGTTTTCAAGAGTTTGCTGTGTCTCAACTGATGACGGGCATTACACTAACAATCCAGATGATGTCAAATTTGTTCTAAGCCACAACATTTATGAACATGAAAAAAATCTGAGTTTATGTGTTTTAGATCATTTACTAGAAAGCAGAAAAAAACACGATTTTCATTAAAGAAACATGTTTTTTAATAAATCATAGAATAGTCTGACAACCCTGTTTGAAGCTTTCAAACGATATCAAATTCAACCGTTTATCTTTTCCAGTGGTAAGGGTGGGGTTTGATCTTTTCCAGTGATGAAGACATGGTAGGGTGGGGTTTGATCTTTTCCAGTGATGAAGACATGGTAGGGTGGGGTTTGATCTTTTCCAGTGATGAAGACATGGTAGGGTGGGGTTTGATCTTTTCCAGTGATGAAGACATGGTAGGGTGGGGTTTGATCTTTTCCAGTGATTAAGACATGGTAGGGTGGGGTTTGATCATTTCCAGTGATGAAGACATGGTAGGGTGGGGTTTGATCATTTCCAGTGATGAAGACATGGTAGGGTGGGGTTTGATCTTTTCCAGTGATGAAGACATGGTAGGGTGGGGTTTGATCTTTTCCAGTGATTAAGACATGGTAGGGTGGGGTTTGATCATTTCCAGTGATGAAGACATGGTAGGGTGGGGTTTGATCATTTCCAGTGATGAAGACATGGTAGGGTGGGGTTTGATCATTTCCAGTGATGAAGACATGGCAGGGTGGGGTTTGATCATTTCCAGTGATGAAGACATGGTAGGGTGGGGTTTGATCTTTTCCAGTGATGAAGACATGGTAGGGTGGGGTTTGATCATTTCCAGTGATGAAGACATGGTAGGGTGGGGTTTGATCTTTTCCAGTGATGAAGACATGGTAGGGTGGGGTTTGGAAAATGGGTCAAGATTGAGCCCCTCTATCTCCTGAATGTTTTGGCATTCAGGTTCAGAAAGTCACTTTCTGATCACTTCCACCACGAACAAACATGTATGAAGGTTTTATTCAAATCAAAAGGGCTGCAGTCAGAAAATGATTGAAATCATACGGAACGACACAATAGCAACATAAAATCAGCTAAGGGCTTTTTTAAAATGATGACGGGTAAAACAAACAAAGACAAAACACTTGTCTTGTGTAAAGAGTCTGAAGGCTGCCGTACAGTTGTATTTCAAATGATTGACGCTCAAAATACAGAGGTCTTCTGAGACGTGACATTTGAGAGAGACAGCCAGGCAGGAATGCCAACAAACCCAGAGAACAAAGGCTCATGCTAATGTGTCAGCCTCTGGTCCTGCTCATGAATACGGCAGCTGTGTGTGTGTGTGTGTGTGCGTGTGTGTGTGTACGCGCATGTGTGTGTGCATGTGTGAGCATGTATGTGTGTCAACCCAGTGTGCAGCACATCCTCCACTGACACTGGTGGAGTTGAGGTAGGTCTCTATTTGGCCCAGGCAGGGTCCCTCTGGGGCTGGCCAGTCAATCCAGAAGTCTGTAAGGGCTGGCTAGGGCCTGACACACCATGCCCTGGGATCAATCCCTCCAGACGCTGGGGCTCAGGCAACAGGGCCTGACACACCATGCCCTGGGATCAATCCCTCCAGACGCTGGGGCTCAGGCAACAGGGCCTGACACACCATGCATTGGGATCAATCCTTCTAGACGCTGGGACTCAGCCAACAGGGCCTGACACACCATGCCCTGGGATCAATCCCTCCAGGCGCTGGGGCTCAGGCAACAGGGCCTGACACACCATGCCCTGGGATCAATCCCTCCAGCCCCTGGGACTCAGCCAACAGGGCCTGACACACCATGCCCTTGGATCAATCCCTCCAGATGCTGGGACTCAGCCAACAGGGCCTGACACACCATGCCCTGGAATCAATCCCTCCAGATGCTGGGACTCAGCCAACAGGGCCTGACACACCATGCCCTGGGATCAATCCCTCCAGACCCTGGGACTCATCCAACAGGGCCTGACACACCATGCCCTGGGATCAATCCCTCCTGCCCCTGGGACTCATCCAACAGGGCCTGACACACCATGACCTGGGATCAATCCCTCCAGACCCTGGGACTCATCCAACAGGGCCTGACACACCATGCCCTGGGATCAATCCCTCCAGCCCCTGGGACTCAGCCAACAGGGCCTGACACACCATGCCCAGGGATCAATCCCTCCAGCCCCTGGGACTCAGCCAACAGGGCCTGACACACCATGCCCAGGGATCACTCCTTCCAGCCCCTGGGACTCTCACTCATCCAACAAGGCCTGACACACCATGTCCAGGGATCAATCCCTCCAGACCCTGGGACTCATCCAACAGGGCCTGACACACCATGCCCTGGGATCAATCCCTCCTGCCCCTGGGACTCATCCAACAGGGCCTGACACACCATGCCCTGGGATCAATTCCTCCAGACCCTGGGACTCAGCCAACAGGGCCTGACACACCATGCCCTGGGATCAATCCCTCCAGCCCCTGGGACTCATCCAACAGGGCCTGACACACCATGCCCTGGGATCAATCCCTCCAGCCCCTGGGACTCAGCCAACAGGGCCTGACACACCATGCCCAGGGATCAATCCCTCCAGCCCCTGGGACTCAGCCAACAGGGCCTGACACACCATGCCCAGAGATCACTCCTTCTAGCCCCTGGGACTCTCACTCATCCAACAGGGCCTGACACACCATGTCCAGGGATCAATCCTTCCAGCCCCTGGGACTCATCCAACAGGGCCGGACACACTATGTCCAGGGATCAATCCTTCCAGCCCCTGGGGCTCTCACTCAGCCAACAAGGCCTGACACACCATGTCCAGGGATCAATCCCTCCAGCCCCTGGAATTCTCACTCAGCTAACAGGGCTGGACACTCCATGTCCAGGGATCAATCCCTCCAGCCCCTGGAATTCTCACTCAGCTAACAGGGCTGGACACACCATGCCCAGGGATCAATCCCTCCAGCCCCTGGAATTCTCACTCAGCTAACAGGGCTGGACACTCCATGCCCAGGGATCAATCCTTCCAGCCGCTGGGACTCAGCCAACAGGGGTGTCAAGAGCACTGCAAATCCTCTTCAAATCTCTCACAAGCTCACACCACCCTGACAGATGACTGTAGGGGACACCAGTGTGTGTGTGTGTGTGTGTGTGTGTGTGTGTGTGTGTGTGTGTGTGTGTGTGTGTGTGTGTGTGTGTGTGTGTGTGTGTGTGTGTGTGTGTGTGTGTGTGTGTGTGTGTGTGTGTGTGTGTGTGTGTGTGTGTGTGTGTGTGTGTTTGTGTGTGACTCATCTGTGTGTGTTTTGTATTGACGAACATCTATCTGTGCATTCTGGTGTAGTTAAAGGAGAATAGAGACTATTGACTGGTTGTGGGGAGCGAGGGCTATAGCAACAATCGAAAGACATTTTGCTTGGCAATGTGAAGTGCATTTAAGATGTTGTTCTTCGTTCTGGGCGTGTTGTTTTGCTCTCTGAGACATGTTGTATAGTGTGTTCTCTATCTGAAGTCTGTCTCCAGAAGGAAGCCAAACACTGTGGGAGTATTTGTATACCGTATGTGTCTGTTCATGCTGCTGAAAAGCATGCCTCTGTTCTCTCCAGTGCATTTTTTCTTGAAATTGGCCTTGTATTTGTTCAGGATCTCATCTGCCCTCAATTTACTCTCCCTATGACCTCTCACCCCTGACCTGTCCACACAACGTTCCTTTCTTTTGTTTTGTTTTTCAAATGAAAAAGGACATAAATAGTTGGTAATATTCTAGTCTCACTCAAGTGGAACCAAGAGTTGCTATAGTAAATCAAAGGCAGAGAGGGGAGTCTCACCAGTGTGTGTGTGTGGCTGCGCGCATCTGTGTGTGTGTGTGCGTGCATGTGGGCTTAAGCTTGCACATGTGTGTTTTTGTATGTGTTTAATGGGCTGGGGCACTCTTTTCTCTCCTTAGCTAATCTCCCTCTCTCCATCCTCTTCCTCATCAGCACAGAGCTGCTTTCTTCCTCCCCTGTTCCTGCTGCTTCCCTCTGCTTCCTCTGGCTGTCAGCTAGTCTAGCAGGGCTGCTGTGGGACTGGCCTAGGGTGGCCTGGGGGGGGGGGGGGTTGTATCATGTTCTCCCTCTCTCTCCCACAACAGATTTATGGGGTCTCAGTCCTTCTCTAAATATTTGCCTTTCCCCCTGTACTGTGGGAGATTGATGGCCTTTGATGGAGGATGGGGGCAGGGTGTGTAGGGTAGGGGGGTATGGCTAGGTAAAGGCCAGGCAGGGCCACTCAGGGGTTATGTGACCTGATGCTGGGAGGGCTCGCCCTGGGCCACACATTTAGTTGACCGGCCAATTAAGTTCAATTAAGTGGGGATTTCTAATTAGAGATGACCAATTAAAGTCAATTAGATCAGTTGGAATGTAGCAGTACATCTGGCTGACATCCATATTGATTCTTTATCTCAACAGTTTCAATGATACCTCTTGGCTCCTTTATTGTGGCTTATCTGTGGTTTCTATTGGGTAGTATTCAAAGAGACCATGGGAACGTCACAAGCGTACATAAACATCAGTGCCAAAGCCAATTCCCTATTGTTTACAATCTGTTCTAAAAATAATTTGAGGGAAATTCCTTCATCTATTCCCAGTTCCAGTATATTGCATCATTCAGAGCAACATTTGTCAATTTCTGTTTTCTTTTAGATTAATTTTAAGACCTGCCCCTTCACTCCCAAAGCAACCAATTTTAGTTTACACACCACACTAGGCCAAATTGCCTGAGATAACAATGTTTATGTCTGCAATTGTTGCAACTGCACTTAAATAATGGCCTCTTTCTCTTTGTCCCTCTTTCTAATAAATTCAAATAAGCTTTATTGACACAAGCATATGGGGTTACTGTACTGAGCAAGCAAATAATTACCCTGCTTATTTGTGTTGGGAGGAACAACTAATTCAGCAACACTGCTGATAATACAAACGCTCTCTCCTCCCTTCTCTCTCCACCTCCCTCCTTCCCTCCCTCCGTTCCCAGTTAACCACTCAGTGTTAAGGGATAGGTAGTGGGGTTCTTCTTCCACATGACCCTCCACCCCTCACCTCTGCCTTCTCTCCCCTCTCTTCTTTTCTTTTCTCTTCTCCTCTCACCCTCCATTTCTCTCTTGGCACTCGTTGCTCCAGAGCCCACAGCGGATGTGACAGGGAAAGGAAAGGGGAGAAACAGAAAGGATTTCACAGGAAACGCAGAACATTCTTCCTCACATTAAGCTATTAGCTTCTTAGGGGAGCTGAAGAATGGAGAGAAAAAGAGAGGAAGAGAGAGAGGGAAAGAGGGAGACCAAGAGAACAACGGTAGAGAGAAGGGAGGTGAGAGGGAGACAGAAGGGAGGTGAGAGGGAGACAGAAGGGAGATGAGAGGGAGACAGAAGGGAGGTGAGAGGGAGACAGAAGGGAGGTGAGAGGGAGATGGAGGTGAGAGACGGAGCGTGAGAGAGAGAGAGAGAGAGAGAGAGAGAGAGAGAGAGAGAGAGAGAGAGAGGGAGGGAGGATAAGAAAACAAACATGGATTGTGTGTGTGGTAGGGGGTGCCCTTAAAACAACAGCAACAGAAAGAGAAAAGAACTTGTAGCAGTTTGGCCCCCCTGTTCTGTGGCGGAATGTGTCTCAGTGGCATTTACACGTTCACAGTGATTTATTGGGCCTGGCGTCACCCTCTGTCTCCTTCTCTGTCTCCTCCATCAATGCAGGCCTCTCAGTGCCAGGAAAGGCTAAGCCCATGGAGACAGTGGTCCTGGAGTATTCTCTTTCCCTTTGCACCTGTTAGGGCCAAGGGAAACCAGAGCCTGTAATGATGTGTGAAAGTGGCTTGGTCGGATTGCCTATTTGATTGTGTGATAGTGTGAGAGTGTCAATCCGATAATGTTTTGAATGGGAGACTATTAAGACTATATGATCCTATAGGCACGGGGATGCAGGATCAGAGAGGAATAGACTATATGATCCTATAGGCACGGGGATGCACGATCAGAGAGGATAAGACTATATGATCCTATAGGAACGGGGATGCAGGATCAGAGAGGATAAGACTATTTGATCCTATAGGAACGGGGATGCACGATCAGAGAGGATAAGACTATATGATCCTATAGGCACGGGGATGCACGATCAGAGAGGATAAGACTATATGATCCTATAGGCACAGGGATGCACGATCAGAGAGGATAAGACTATATAATCCTATAGGCACGGGGATGCACGATCAGAGAGGATAAGACTATATGATCCTATAGGCACGGGGATGCAGGATCAGAGAGGATAAGACTATATGATCCTATAGGCACGGGGATGCACGATCAGAGAGGATAAGACTATATGATCCTATAGGCACAAGGATGCAGGATCAGAGAGGATAAGACTATATGATCCTATAGGCACGGGGATGCACGATCAGAGAGGATAAGACTATATAATCCTATAGGCACGGGGATGCACGATCAGAGCGGATAAGACTATATGATCCTATAGGCACAAGGATGCAGGATCAGAGAGGATAAGACTATATGATCCTATAGGCACAGGGATGCACGATCAGAGAGGATAAGACTATTTGATCCTATAGGCACGGGGATGCAGGATCAGAGAGGATAAGACTATATGATCCTATAGGCACGGGGATGCAGGATCAGAGAGTATAAGACTATATGATCCTTTTGGCACGGGGATGAATTGTGCCTAATTACCAGGCCTGTATTCTCTCTGAGAATGTGGCCTGTATTCTCTCTGAGAATGTGGCCTGTATTCTCTCAGTGAGAATGTGGCCTGTATTCTCTCAGTGAGAATGTGGCCTGTATTCTCTCAGTGAGAATGTGGCCTGTATTCTCTCTGAGAATGTGGCCTGTATTCTCTCTGAGAATGTGGCCTGCATTCTCTCTGAGAATGTGGCCTGTATTCCCTCAGTGAGAATGTGGCCTGTATTCTCTCAGTGAGAATGTGGCCTGTATTCTCTCAGTGAGAATGCGGCCTGTATTCCCTCAGTGAGAATGTGGCCTGTATTCCCTCAGTGAGAATGTGGCCTGTATTCCCTCAGTGAGAATGTGGCCTGTATTCTCTCTGAGAATGTGGCCTGTATTCACTCAGTGATAATGTGGCCTGTATTCCCTCAGTGAGAATGTGGCCTGCATTCTCTCAGTGAGAATGTGGCCTGTATTCTCTCAGTGAGAATGTGGCCTGTATTCCCTCAGTGAGAATGTGGCCTGTATTCTCTCGGTGAGAATGTGGCCTGTATTCTCTCTGAGAATGTGGCCTGTATTCTCTCTGAGAATGTGGCCTGCATTCTCTCTGAGAATGTGGCCTGCATTCTCTCTGAGAATGTGGCCTGTATTCCCTCAGTGAGAATGTGGCCTGTATTCTCTCAGTGAGAATGTGGCCTGTATTCCCTCAGTGAGAATGTGGCCTGTATTCCCTCAGTGAAAATGTGGCCTGTATTCTCTCAGTGAGAATGTGGCCTGTATTCTCTCAGTGAGAATGTGGCCTGTATTCTCTCAGTGAGAATGTGGCCTGTATTCCCTCAGTGAGAATGTGGCCTGTATTCTCTCGGTGAGAATGTGGCCTGTATTCTCTCTGAGAATGTGGCCTGTATTCTCTCTGAGAATGTGGCCTGCATTCTCTCTGAGAATGTGGCCTGTATTCCCTCAGTGAGAATGTGGCCTGTATTCTCTCAGTGAGAATGTGGCCTGTATTCTCTCAGTGAGAATGTGGCCTGTATTCCCTCAGTGAGAATGTGGCCTGTATTCCCTCAGTGAGAATGTGGCCTGTATTCTCTCAGTGAGAATGTGGCCTGTATTCTCTCAGTGAGAATGTGGCCTGTATTCCCTCAGTGAGAATGTGGCCTGTATTCCCTCAGTGAAAATGTGGCCTGTATTCTCTCAGTGAGCCGTGATACAACATGGGAAGGAGGGAGAGAGAGAGGGAGAGGGGGGATAGAGAGAGAGAGAGATAGAGGGGGGAGAGAGAGAGAGAGAGAGAGGGAGAGAGAGGGAGGAGAGAGAGAGAGAGAGAGAGAGAGAGAGAGGGAGGGAGAGAGAGGGGGAAGAGAGAGAGAGAGAGAGAGAGAGAGATGGAGAGGGAGGGAGGGAGGGAGAGAGGAAGAGAGGCAGAGAAGGAGAAAGGGAGGAAGGGAGTGAGGGAGTGAGGCAGTGAGGGAGCGAGGGAGAGAGGAGTTATTTCAGTTGTGCCAGGAAACAACGTGTGTGTCTTAACACCAGTAACTGTTTAGTGGAAACTCCACAGAACCAACATTTATCTAAATAAAAAGAATAAAGTTTTTCTCCGCCGACCTGACAGAGACACACTAAATGAATCCCACAGATTAAAACACATTAAATATACACCCATACCACAACTAACATATAAACAATATCTCTGCTGCGGTCGTGTCACTGGTGGAGTCACAGTGAGGTCTCAGGTGATTGGTCAGATTGGTCAGGAAGTGGTAGTGTTATTACATCTAATTGGCTGGTAATTACAGAGAGGGTTTGTACTGTGTGTTACTGTGAAGAGTGGAAAATTACATTTCAGTTTAGACTGCCAGTGATTAAAGACAACAGCAAAGTCAACATTTAGCCAGAGCATCAGCGTTGGGGTGTAACTGTTGTTCTTGTTGTGCTGTTTGGACGGCCCTCCTGCCTTTGATCCATATTGATCCATACTCACCATCATTCGGGGCCCTCAGCTGTACCCATCCTCTCCCCCCACCCCGCCGCCTCTCACCCCTCTGCCCCCAGCAACCCACTCCCCTTCAGATAGGAGCCCATTCTCACCTACTCTGAGCAGGGATCTAATTGGGGGCAATCATTCAGATAAAAAGGCCTCTGAAACAGTGTGCTGCTCCCTGTGTTGGGGCCATCCTCTTTGGGTCCCCCACCTCTCTTATCCCCATGGCTCACTCTCCCATTAAAATGCCATGTCCCCCTCTCATCGTCTGCTGACTGATCCCCCGACACGCCTTTGTGTGGGAGAGGCACAGCACAGGGGATGGAGAGAGATGGAGAGAGTGAGGGATAGTGAGGGAAAGGAAGGCCAGTTGTTGACTGGTGCCATTGTCTCAGACCTCTGGGAGCCCCTTCCTTTATAGGGGAGACCCAGCCATTTCCAAAAGCGCTCCACTTTTCACTTTTCTCTTCCACCTGTTCCCCATTTCTCCCGGCAGCACATCATCTCCCATTCTCTCACAGTAGTTACAATGGGAAGTATACATTCATGCTACACTCACATCACAACTGCTGCTACCAGACTATTATTATGATTGCTAATAGTGCACAATTTAAGCGCTTGCCCCACAATCCCCCCTTCCCCAAAACAAGTGTCAATATTGGACTATAAATTTTGCCTTCCTGTATTGTACTTGTGAAAAATATATATATATATTTTCCTGAGACATTTACTTCATGTTCATATTGTTATATTTTATGATTTCTTATTGCAAGTAAGCATTTAGTTGGATGGTGTACTGTATACCATGTGTATCCCGTACATACAGTGCATTGGGAAAGTATTCAGACCCTTTTGACTTTTTCCACGTTTTGTTACGTTACAGCCTTACTCTAAATTGGATGAAATAGTCTTCTCCCCCTCATCAATCTACACACAATACCCCATAATGGAAGAAAAAAAACCTGAAATATCACATTTACAGTGCCTTGCGAAAGTATTCAGACCCTTTTGACTTTTTCCACGTTTTGTTACGTTACAGCCTTACTCTAAATTGGATGAAATAGTCTTCTCCCCCTCATCAATCTACACACAATACGGAAGAATACACACAATGGAAGAAAAAAAACCTGAAATATCACATTTACAGTGCCTTGCGAAAGTATTCGGCCCCCTTGAACTTTGCGACCTTTTGCCACATTTCAGGCTTCAAACATAAAGATATAAAACTGTATTTTTTTGTGAAGAATCAACAACAAGTGGGACACAATCATGAAGTGGAACAACATTTATTGGATATTTCAAACTTTTTTAACAAATCAAAAACTGAAAAATTGTCTTCCAACAAGACAATGATCCAAAACATAAAGCAAAATCTACAATGGAATGGTTCAAAAATAAACATATCCAGGTGTTAGAATGGCCAAGTCAAAGTCCAGACCTGAATCCAATCGAGAATCTGTGGAAAGAACTGAAAACTGCTGTTCACAAATGCTCTCCATCCAACCTCACAGAGCTCGAGCTGTTTTGCAAGGAGGAATGGGAAAAAATGTCAGTCTCTCGATGTGCAAAACTGATAGAGACATACCCCAAGCGACTTACAGCTGTAATCGCAGCAAAAGGTGGCGCTACAAAGTATTAACTTAAGGGGGCTGAATAATTTTGCACGCCCAATTTTTCAGTTTTTGATTTGTTAAAAAAAGTTTGAAATATCCAATAAATGTCGTTCCACTTCAAGATTGTGCCCCACTTGTTGTTGATTCTTCACAAAAAAATACAGTTTTATATCTTTATGTTTGAAGCCTGACATGTGGCAAAAGGTCGCAAAGTTCAAGGGGGCCGAATACTTTCGCAAGGCACTGTACATATGTAAGTATTCAGTACATTTACTCAGTACTTTGTTTAAGCACCTTTGGCAGTGATTACAGCCTTGAGTCTTCTTGGGTATGATGCTACAAGCTTGGCACATCTATATTTGGAGAGTTTCTCCCATTCTTCTCTGCAGATCCTCTCAAGCTCTGTCAGGATGGATGGGGAGCGTCGCTGCACAGCTATTTTCAGGTCTCTCCAGAGATGTTTGATCGGGTTCAAGTTCAGGCACTGGCTGGACCACTGGGAGAACAAGCAATACTCAGACACATCCACGAGAGTTCAGAAACTTGTCCTGAAGCCACTCCTGCGCTGTCTTGGCTGTGTACTTAGGATCATTGTCCTGTTGAAAAGTGAACCTGAGTGCTCTGGAGCAGGTTTTCATCAAGGATCTCACTGTACTTTTCTCCGTTCATCTTTCCCTCGATCCTTACTAGTCTCACAGTCCCTGCCACTGAAAAACATCCCCACAGAATGATGATGTCCCCATGCCACCATCATGCTTCACCGTAGGGATGGTGCCAGGTTTCCTCCAGACGTAACGCTTGGCATTCAGGCCAAAGAGTTCAATCTTGGTTTTATCAGTCCAGAGAATCTTGTTTCTTATGGTCTGAGAGTCTTTAGGTGCCTTTTGACAAACTCCAAGCGGGCTGTCATGTGCCTTTTACTGAGGACTGGCTTCCGTCTGGCCACTCTGCTATAAAGGTCTGATTGGTGGAGTGCTGCACAGATGGTTGTCCTTCTGAAAGGTTCTCCCATCTCCACAGAGGAACTCTGGAGCTCTGTCAGAGTGACCATAGGGTTCTTGGGTCACCTCCTTGACCAAGGCCCTTCTCCCCGACTGCTCAGTTTGGTCGGGTGGCCAGCTCTTGGTGGTTACAAACTTCTTCCATTTAAGAATGATGGAGGCCACTGTTTTAGGTACCCTTCCCCAGATCTGTGCCTCGACACAATCCTGTCTCGGAGCTCTACGGACAATTCCTTCAACCTCATGGCTTGGTTTTTGCTCTGACATGTACTGTCATTCCAAATCATGTCCAGTCAATTGAATTTATCTCAGGTGGACTCCAATCAAGTTGTAGAAACATCTCAAGGATGATCAATGGAAACAGGAGCTCAATTTCGTGTCTCATATCAAAGGGTCTGAATACCTAAGTAAATAAGGTTTCATTTTTAAAAAATGTAATAATTTAGCAACAATAAAAACTATTTCATACATGTTATGATACGGCTGGAACGTAACAAAATTAGGAAAAAGGGAGGAGGTCTGAATACTTTCTGAATGCACTGTATGACTAATACAACTTGAAACTTGAAGTGTGCATTCAATTTAAATACTTTGAAGGTAATCAACTACTACCTGTGTATGTGTGCACGTGCGTGCTTGTGTGTGTATGCATGCATGATTGCGTGTGTGTTCAAGTGTGTGTAGGTGCAGACTCTGAGTGGTGGCGGTTAGTAGGACAATAAGGTGTGCACATATTTGTCACAGGCTTGAGGGAAGAGAAGGTTGCTATATTGAAATGCTGCACTATAAAATATGCGCAGTGATTGCAGGGCCCTTCAGCTGAAGAGGACCCGGGCCACCCTCTCTTTTTCTCTCTCTCCCCCACTCGTCTTTCCCGGTCCCCCCCCCCCCCCCCCCCCATACCCCAGATGTGAGTATGAGACAGTGTTGGTATCAGTGGTGTCTGACTGGTGGGGCGACCCCATAGAGAGGCTGATGGAGGAGGGGGGTGTAGGGGGCAACAGGGTGGGGTAGCACGTTGAGTGATCCAACCCCACTTGGCCCCACTACTCTCGCCCATAGCCTCTCTATCCCTCTCGGTCTATTCCTCTCTCTCGTTGGATGTGTCTGAGTATTGCTTGTTCTCCCATTCACGAACCAGTAATAGTGCAAACTCCAGACTGCTGTGTGGATTTACCCATGTTTAGTGTCTCTCTGAGGTATTGTGGTATTTAGGCACTACTCCTAACCACTGCCACAGCACATGTCAGATACATTAGACAGGTCAGAGGTTAGACCATGACCCTGGTCCTCTCCCCCTGTGTGTCTCTCTGGCACATCAAGCCTCCAACACAGACACCATCAGTTTGCTCCCTGGTGGGTGATATTCTAGAGCGGCTGAAAGCAATCTGGGCTGTTAGGAACCTTATTTCCTGTTTACTGAAGTCACTGGGCTAAACTTTGTGGAACATTTGAAACATATGTTGTGTGTTATGGTTATTCAAAAAGCTGTTACTTAAAAGAGAGATGAATCAAAAAGAAAGATGCAGGTTTGTGAGGGGCTTTGTGTATGTTTGAGTTCATGCTATTCTGCGAGGGTGTGCGTACATGCTCTGTTTATCCTGTGTGTGTGTGTGTGTGTGTGTGTGTGTGTGCTCTTTTTATCCTGTGTGTGCGTGCGTGTGTGTGCATGCATGTTCATGTGCGTGTGGGTCGATATTAGCACTGTGTGTTGAAGAACAATCATGCAACCCCTCTCCAGTATCAATTATAGCCAGCAGCCCACTCCACACTCAGAACTCACCCAGGTTTACTCACCCAGCTCTCTCTCCAAGAGCATCACCACTAGCAGGGAAAACGTTAACATAAGTAACCTCTCTCTCTCCATACCTCTCTCTCTGCTCTCTGCTCTCTGCTCTCTGCTCTCTCTCTGCTCTCTGCTCTCTCTCTGCCTCCACCCCTGCTTTGACAAACCACTGTGAAAACATCATTGTCATGGAGAGATGATAACAATGAAACGCCTGGAAATCATCATGAATGTTAGTGCTGGACCTGGGGATGGGGAGAGGCCTATTGTAATTGTCCAGGCCCTTGTCTCTGTTGGTACAGGCACTTCAGTGGGCATGTGATTGAGCTAAAAGCTATCTCCCGGCCAACTAATTAGAGACACCATTCAGGGTGGCATTAGCAGGATCCACTGCCACTGTCCCCCTATCCCCCTCTCCCCCCTCTGCCTAGGCTGCCGTTTTAACACACCACTCTGGGTGTTATTCAAGCCATTAGCAGGGACCATAGTGTCCTGGTGTGTGTGTGTGTGTGTGTGTGTGTGTGTGTGTGTGTGTGTGTGTGTGTGTGTGTGTGTGTGTGTGTGTGTGTGTGTGTGTGTGTGTGTGTGTGTGTGTGTGTGTGTGTGTGTGTGTGTGTGTGTGCGTGCGTGCGCGCGCGTGTGTGTGTTGTTTCTTAGTATGTTTTATGTTGCATTATGCACACACTGACACGGATTGTCTAAGATAGTTTGAGTTGAGAAGACACTTGACTTTATTCAAGTATCCTTTACAGTGTACATCTCATCTGACAGGACTAGCACTCACACAATCTCCATCCATTAAATCAATTAAACCAATGTGTCCATGGCTGAGCTCAAAACAGAGCGAACAGACTGTGATTGCTATGTTCAGTAGACTAATTTAAAACTGGACTCCATAATGGACTGGTTGGGTTTGAGAGAGGGTAGTCTGTCTCCTTAAAATAAAATGCTTCTGTAAATGAAAAGTTTATAGTACTTGGCGCTTAAGTGTCACACGTTGCTATGATGGGGAGAAACATTGGAGAATAGACTCTTATGGAGATGAGGAAAGAGTCAACATGGATAGAAATAAAGTGAGCTGTGTGTGTTTAGGCAGAAGTACAGTGAGAAAAACAAACTCCTTTCTCCCTCTCTCTTCTCTTCTCTCTGTTTTCCTCTCTTTCCCTCTTTCCCTCCACTTCTCTTTTTCCTGTGCTCTTTATAGGTTACCCGACTCCCTGACAGTTTGTTTTAAATTTGACCGTGCAGATGTTTCTTCGGGTGACTGACTTTTATAGTTTAGAAAAGATTATATCAGTTTTCCCTCAGATAGTGTTACTGTATTTAAAAATGACTGGAGAGCAGGGGAGAGGTAAAGAGCACAGGGGGAAGGAAGAGGGAGACTGAGATGGGCCGAGGGGATTTTGGGGCAGGGAGTGCGGGGGGGGGGGGGGGGGGGGGGGGGGGGGCTGTAGATCTCTAAATCCTGGGGTCTCATGGTGCAGACTTGAGCAGACTGGACAGAGAATCACAGGGGAGAAGAGAGAGAGAGGAAAGTAGGGATGGGAGGCCGGGGAAACTTCAGGGTAGCCAGGCTTGGCTTATAGCATTAGACACAGATTCTTTCTAATTTCAAAGGACAACACAAGTGTCAAATTTGAGGATATTAGTTTTTGATAGGCAGCTGGGGCAAAGCACACAAGAGGGTGAGCCACACTGTTTCCTATTACAGCCTCTAACTCCCAGCAAGCACTGCCTGCCAGGGAATAACAAGCTGTCACTTCAGCCCTCCTCGCTTTCTCACTCTTTCCATTTTCCCTTCACCCCCCCCCCCCCCAACACACACACACACACACACACACATCTTTTGGTACCTCTGCAATGTATTGTGTGGTTGTAGAAAGGTGAAGAGGTCAAATATAAAGCTAGGATTGTCAGGTGTGTATGTTGGCTGATGCAATTACAGTGATTGCTTGCTGAGGAGCATCAGTGATGGACCATAGAATGGAAGATCCATAGCAGCCGCCAAGGAAACAGCTTGAACTACGTCTAATAGCCTGGTAGAAGGCAGGCTGGGTAGAAGATTAGAAAAGTACAAGGAGCCAAGACAAGCCCAGAGATAAAGTGATCTGGAGAGCTGAGGGGAAACAAGAGGTGGACAGAGCGAAAGAGAGTTGAAAGGGCAGAAAGAGGCAGATGGAGAAAAGGGAAAAATGCATATCCTTTAACTGGATTCGTCGTGTCAGATTCATTTTTCCCAAAGATCGATGTCATGATGAATCAATTAGGTCATTCATCCACCCTCTCACATGAAGCCAAAGCCCCATTAGAGGCACTTCTAACATTACCTTGTGAAAATGTGCCGACTCACAACAATAACAATAATGGAAAGATTAAAGAAATGGAACTCCGCCACTGGCCGGCTCATTGCATCTGAGGGTTTGATCTGTCAGGCAACTGGGGAGATGGAGGAGGGGATAGGGGAATATTTCTTCACAGGTCCAATCCGTTTGTTTAGAGGGGCACTCAAGCTGCGGTAATAAAGCTGAGCTTTCTCAGCTCTCTCGGCTCACACGTGTAATGCACAAGTTATCAGACGGCATGGCAGGAACAGTTTGTCAAGCCACTTAACAATGTCCTTACTGACTAACTACCCCACAGCTAAATCACCAGACTCCTATGGCTCTGCTTGTGTGGCAAGGGCCATCCAAGTGGGTATACAGTATTAATCAGTATGTGTTAACTTGTAAGTTAACAATGGGATATCTATGCAAATTTGAAGTATAGTAGGCTTCTGAGACAGAGCCAGTGGTAGCTGGAAATATTGAGATGATTTTGCTATGATCCCTGAAAGTCAGAATATCTTATCTATATGAAACTGCCCCTTTAGACCTCCCACTAGCAGTCAAAGGCACCATTCATAGTTTGAGAGAAGCTTTAAGCTCCACATCAGGATGTTTTTGTAAACATTATTCCAAGTTATCTATAGGCCCAAATTGTCCTTACAAATTGAGTTTCGCTGTGTCGCAGATTTGATCTTGATATTCCAAATTGAGTTAAATTCAATTACGTCAAGTTACCTCATTCTTTCCGGAGTCCGTTTCTGAATGTTTCTTTTTACACTTCTCTGTGTTGGCGACAAGCACCAAGTGTCAACAAAAGCGAAAAGTACCCTATTGCTCACACTACAGCAACTTTGCTGCCTGACAGAGGTGTCATGCCCATAGGGGGCACAGGGGCATGTGCCCCCTCAGATTTGTCCTGTTAAAAAATAAATAATAATAATTCATGTAAATGTATTTATATATCTCTTTAATTCTACTAATACTACTTTTTTTTAGTTGGCTAGCTAGTCCAGATGTCTTCCTAATCTCCTAACCCCATAACTATCTACCAAGAAGCCATTTCAGGCCATCAATCAAGCTAAAGAAGCTAGCTTGTCTAACTATCTTAACTGGCATGCCTGCTGGCAAGGTTCGTAGACTTTAGAAAAGCGAGCACTATCTATACATACTGAATAAGACTTACATTCCTTACATTCTTTTACTCAGATTTTAGCAGAGGTGCAGAGAAGCATATTTAGTTCCTTAAAAAAAAAACACCAGTCAGAAAGATAGACAGCTCAAGAGGTATGTTTAGATATGCAGAATTTCTTTTTTTTTTAAATCACATAGACTTAAGCATAATGATTATGACTAGATTACAGGAAAAAGCTGTTTCAGGTGTTTGAAAAATGTACAAGCAGGGGGCTAGGCTCCCCTTCGAACCACCCCCCCAGCCACCCTAACATACCTTGTGTGCCCATATACTACCCATCACTACTACTACCACTACTAACGACTACCACCCATCATTACTACTACCACTACTAACGACTCACCCATCACTACTACTACCACTACTAACGACTACCACCCATCACTACTACTACCACTACTAACGACTACCACCCATCATTACTACTACCACTACTAACGACTACCACCCATCACTACTACTACCACTACTAACGACTACCACCCATCACTACTACTACCACTACTAACGACTACCACCCATCACTACTACTACCACTACTAACGACTACCACCCATCACTACTACTACCACTACTAACGACTACCACCCATCACTACTACTACCACTACTAACGACTACCACCCATCACTACTACTACCACTACTAACGACTACCACCCATCACTACTACTACCACTACTAACGACTACCACCCATCACTACTACTACCACTACTAACGACTACCACCCATCACTACTACTACCACTACTAACGACTACCACCCATCACTACTACTACCACTACTAACGACTACCACCCATCACTACTACTACCACTACTAACGACTACCACCCATCACTACTACTACCACTACTAACGACTACCACTGCCATTATCAGAATATGGAAGATTTTATTCCATTGCGCTTGTGTTTCTACCCTCAGTAGTGACAGTTGGATTGGTACAGTAGTTTGAAGTAATGTGCATCATAGTAGTCAACATGATTGTCTTCAATCAGATGAAAGAGCAGTCTTCCTTCAACTTCCATCTCATCTACAATACCATGTCCACTCCCCCTGCTACAGTACTCAGAGAGAGAGAGAGAGAGAGAGAGCGAGAAGATGGTAGGAGAGATAAACCCCTGTGCCTCCATCTCTTTCCTTTGAGCCTGCCTGTCCCTCCATCACAGTTAGTCACACATGATTATGTGCTGTCGGCATCAGACCAAGTGTTGCCATTTGTCTGTAATAGCATGACAATCAGTGTCAATCCATGTCCAAGCCAAATGTTTTTCACACTATGTGCCTCTGTTTTGCATACTGTTCTTCATAGATACTTGCTGCTGGATGTGTTTCTCCTGTTCCGGTTTAAGATGGGTTTTTTCTCCCAATTATCTTGTCTGTGATTGTCAAATCAGTTTTGTTTCTGACAATCAGACTTTTGTTTTGTTTGATTATCCACACATTTCCGTGACTGGTGTTAAAGAAATGATTATATTCAAGAAAATATGAAAAGCAAGAAAGGAGGAAGGGAGGTAATGGAAAAAAGAGAGAAAGGGAAAGAGAGCTAGAAGCAGCTGTTGGCAGCCTCAAGTGTCTCAGCTTCACCTTTCATCTATGGAAATGTATGGATTAGATGAAGCATAATTGTAAGGTGCTTTGACCATTAAAATATCTGGAGAGCTTGTTTTATTAGGGGGCAAAGATAGAACAGCAGCAATCACTGTCCGCACCATTGCCGATGATGGGGAGGGCATTAATTTAGCAGGGAGGAAACAAATTAAGTCTCTCCTCAGCCAGCGCTCCATTAGACAATGGCATATATAAATATTTTATCTTGGTCGATACAGGTTAGCAAAGGTTTAGTACATTTCTATTTACACAAGGACCCACACTCCAAGCTGTAGCCTTCATCCCCTCTCAGCTCTCCAGCAGAGTGCCTGCAGTCCTCTCCTTCACCCCTACATCCTCCTCTCCTCTTCTCTTCCTCACTCTCTCTCTCCTTCTCTCCCTCCCTCCCTCTCTCACACTCCAGTTGTTTTGCACCGAGGTCTGATTTTCTGCACTGAAACTACATAAAAGGCCCTTCCCATTGGACAAAAACATCATCCATTTAATAAAGAGTATAGAGTTTACCATGACAAATAGGATACCGTTGACACAGTTCAAAATGTCACAATGATTGATGAATATATCTATAAATCAAGTTGGGAGGTACAGAGTATATTATAAAAACAACTGACTGTCTTTACATTTAAACTGGAACCCTCCATTCAGTGCAGTTTGAAATGTAGGCCTAATAAATAGTTAAATATTTCCGCATATATTATTATAATCTAGCTTCCTCTTTCAGTTTCTTCGAGACTGAACAACAAAAGACAAACTCTGTCTCATATAATCTTACGTGAAATCGAATAATATATCGTTCTGTAAAATATCCTAACCTTGAATGCGACTTTAGGGGCTGCCTGTAAAAAGTGTCTACAAGGTTGCAGTGCAAGCCCTGTTAGCTTACTGCTGAGAGTCAAACTGTCACTTGCTGCTGTTTTAGCTAATAATGCCAAGGAACTGCTCTGTTTTTGGAGCCTCCTTATCAAAGATATGTCACCATGGGTGGTTATTTACACAATCATTATCATTCATGACACAATCATTATGAAATATGTATTACTGTTATTATTGCATATTACACTAAAGCAATGTTTTTGTAATGAAGAATCTGACATATCCCATGTTGATTTTGACAAGGAGCATAACTCATTATATTAATAATAACCATGATAAAGACAGATTGGCCTAGTTCGAAAGTATTATTTCAGTGAACATTTTAATATCCATTAATTTTAGCCTGCATAATATGGATAGTAGGATATACGACGAAAACGTTTAGACTTCATAGGCCAATATAATTTCCTTTCAGAGTGAACCTCTTATATTGAACCATCCATGGACGGAAGTGATATTGGGTTTCATATAAAATCGCCAGAGTTTCGAAATGATGATCGTGGATGTGTTGATGTTGGCATTTTGACTTACTATCAACAAGGTAACACAACTACCACAGCAGCATGCGTTAAATACCCGCGGCTCGTGAGTCTGTGCGCGAGGCGACACCCGCTGAGAAACTGCATGCACGCTCCTCCTTCTCCCCGCCCGGTCGTACTGAGACTCGTGCTCTAATGAGGTGGATTTAATGGATTTATAGCAGTTTATGATTCCGAGGTTCGGTGGGGCTCCTCGCCTACTTCCCTAATTGGTGATCGGTCCTCCCCGCCACACATACTCTGCGCCCGCCTGAGATTTGTAGCGAAGAGATGCTGTCCCCTGGGTCAGTCAGTTCGCTACCACGCCGCGGGTGGAGTGACGGTATGTGTGGCGGTAGAAATGGCATCATAGTGAGACAGTAATTATTTAATAAATATTTGGTCTAGCAACATTAGTACTCAACGCACTAGCTGCCCTGGAAACGAATGCTTCCGTGGATGCCACCACCGCCAAATAACGAAAACAACTTCAGACAAAAAAAAATAAAAATACAAATCTGACATTTTCTTTGGAGTCATTTTCTGTTCTTCAAGAACGAGTGGGTTATGCAGCCCAGCTGTCACAGAGTCACAGTGTCCTCTCCCTCGTTGATCAATACTAATTTGGTGTTAATATATGTTCATTGATCAACTGTCTCCAGGGGCCATGCACGGGTCACTTCTCTTCCTCTCCAAGCACGAGATTTAATCCGGAGAATTTAAGAACTCGGACAGAAGGCCTCCGTAGACTGGCCTACAAACAGACATTATTAAACCACAAAATCACAACGAAAAAATAAATAAGAATAATACTCTAACACTAATACTACTAATAGTAATAGTAAACCGTTAACAGTCTTAAAATAAATCCTTAGCCAATATCTATCATAGCATAAACATTATTATTAGCATATATTATTCTTATAT